>NC_137814.1:29981836-30106836 GCF_963921795.1 Nannobrachium achirus
GTGGGAGGGAAGCAGGCCTGGCAAGCAAGGCCACATGCGGCCCCCACCTTCACTTAATGAAGCCCACAGGTTAATACCAGAATACTGAATATATTACTGATTTCAGCTGCAATTCCAAACATGACCTGCTTTAATTCCGTCAGTCTATATTAGTAGCTTAATGACTAGTATAGTAGTATTCATTATTACCAGTAAGACTCCCTAATCGGGAGATAAGCGACCGTTGGTCGCTTATCTCCATAAATAGAGCAAAAATGTGTTTTTCCAAAATCTTCCTGATCCATGTTGTTGACATGAGTGTAGACATACTGTGTAGTGATTTTCGTGATTTTAGGGCAAAATCTGAATCGGCCTCATGGTGGCGCTAGAGGGCCATGTGAGAAATGAGGGGTGGGGTCTCCTCGCCGCCAAGGCGGACGAATAGGTACCGGCCCCGGCTCTCCCGGTCGCTCCTAGCCCGAGTTACGGCATTTTATGTGAGCTGCAGTGGCAGGGGGTCCTCCACTGGGGGCGCCACCACTTTTGCATCCGTTCTGGAGCACCAGGAGTGGGTGGTCCCCGGGAATGCCCCGTGAGCAGCCCCGTTGGGGTGGTCATTTGGTCATTTTTGCACATTTGGTAATTTTTTACACCTTTCGGGGACCTGGGGGTCCCCGAAACTCCGGGGGTCCTTGGAGGTTGTAGTTTGGCAGGCAAGGAGTGTGTGTGCAAAATCTGGCATGGATCGGGGCAACGGTTGCAGAGATATGAGCAGGGCAAAAGTGTGACGTGTGACGTGTGACAGAGGGAGTGACGGAGGGAGTGACAGAGGGACAGCCGGTGGAGGTTTGGATAGTGTGCAAGTAACTGCGACCTACGGTCGCAATTATATATTTTTTTATGTCCAATGTATTTGTATTTAGATTCATAAAGTTAATTAAATAATAAACATGAGTATATAACTAAATGCGTTTGAAATTAAATCAAAATGTTACATTTCAGGATTCCAATTAAGAAATAACAAAAAATGATTCAGGATTCCAATTCAAAAGAAGCAAAAATAGCCGATCTACAAGCTCAAAACGCATCGCAGCGTGATGCGTTTTGAGCTTGTAGATCTGCTATTTTTGCTTCTTTTGTATGAGATACTAGAATGACAAAGTAGGACGTAGCAATATGCAATGTGGCCCTCTGGAGTTGGCCCTCTCCATCATCAAAGTTGCCCACCCCTGATGTACATGATATCATGGGGAGAAGTACAGTCACACTCATGTCAGTGGTAAGGTAGTTCTGCCAGGAGGCACAAGACAGAGATCACAGGCATACTGTTGCAGGCCTCAAGGCCTAAAGGACGGTCTGAACCATAACAAGATAGACTTAACCAAAACAATAGCTATCAGGCCTAGTGGAGACATCTAGTCTAGACAAGGGGTCTTCAACGTTTTCAGGCCAAGGACCCCTTAGTTGAGAAATAGATGAAGCAGGGAGTGGGACCCCCACAACCTGTTCATAGATTCCATATAGTTTCATTGTTTGACAGCACAATTATTAGTTTATGTTGGATTCATGTCAATTTGTTTTCTTTTTCCCCAATATACCAAAGTTATTTGCCAAAAATAGAAGATTTACGAGCTCACAACGCCTCGTGCTGCGAGGCGTTGTGATTTGGAGGACCCCCTGTTGTAACTCTGAGGACCCCCTAGGGGCCCGGACCCCCTGTTGAAGACCCTTGATCTAGACTCTTACTAGCTATCAAATATCATCATGTATCATGTACTGTATAAGTTACAGATATGAATATCATAAGATGGACAACATAATGTACTGTAAATAAGGTCACATTACATATAATCAATCATAATACCATAATATAATATCTTCCTCACCTGTTCAGCAGTACTGCACTTGCATACTATTTTGAGGTACTTTTACTTTACCAGTTATTTCCAATTTGCAATACTTTTAGTTTTAGTTGTACTCTACTATATCTCAGAGAGGCATTCTTTGTACTTTTTACTCCACTATAATTATTTGAAAACTTAAAGGAGTAGTTCACCACTTTTCAACCTGTCTTCATATAACTAGCCCTTACCCGTTCAAAGATATGAGCTCCAAAATGATGTGCAGTGTGTGGGTTATGGGATGTGCACTGTGCATACAGTATATGAGGGATGGAAAGTAACTTTAACTGGTGCTTGCATGATAATATGTAGGAGCATCAATGTAAGAAATACCCGTTTCGTTTAATGGCTAACCCCCCCACCCCACCCCCCGCCCGCCCGCCCGCCTGCCCGCCTGCACACACACACACACTCCCCCCCCCCCCCCCCCCCCCCCCCCCCGTGTGTGTGTGTGTGTGTGGGTTTGTGTGTGATTGTGCATGGCCTGAACAACAGCGCCCCTCCCTTAACATGTGTGGTCACAAAAGGTACTGTAGGCTAAATAGATATAGATACACCATAAAAATGCTATTATACAGCATACGATTTGTGAAAGTGACAAACGGGCTTCACAGTTATGTCAGGTGTGTTCATATGCTGATGGTGATGCGATTTCAGATCAATTGCTCCAGCCACCGAGGAGAAACGCTGTTTCATACAGACAGACAGACACTCACTCACTCACTCAGACAGACATTCGCAAAATTATAGTATAGATAGGTCCTCACTAATGTTCATGATAAAATATCACCATTTTATTCTACTCAGTCCAAGTCTCCTAGGAGAGCTGTGGGAAGTTCAGAATCCATCGTCTTGTGACATCATCATTTTCCAAAAAAGAAAATTAATCAATATTTTTGAAAAAAATATTTAGATTTTTATTATCGTGAGAACAATGGCGTCCACTTTAAAATCGCAACTTTTCAGGAGTAGAAAGCCTGCCGTTTCTATAAGCTGGATTGGCAATCGATGATGTCACAAGACGATGGGTTTCTGACCTGCCCACAACCCTCCTCTGAGGAAGAAAAAAAGAAAAAAAGAAAAACGAATATTTATTTACTATTTTTGAGTGAGGACCAATTATATGAACATAGGTTGAAAAGTGTTGGAGTGCCCCTTTAAGTTAAACATACATAAACATAAATTAAATTATCTACAAGCTCGCAACGTGTCTCATCCGAGCTTGTAGATCTGCTATTTTCGAATGATTTGAACACATGCATGATTGATTTGATTCAATACTTTTGTACTTTTACTTTTAGACAAGTACATTTTTATTATCTGACTTTTACTTTTAACAGAGTGTTTCTACATTGCCGTATTGAGTTTAAAAATGTAGTAGTTTTTCAACCACTTCTGTTCAGCAGGGAGCTGAATTCCCTGCTTCTACTGCAAAGTATATAGTATATGACAATGTTATTATGTTCTTAACAGCATTTCTGTGGCACTGACCGCAAATAATATGCATGCAGAAACAGTAAATGTAGGCTGACTAGTAAAGATACATGCAGGGCATAGCCGAAAATTGGCCCCCGGGTCTTAGAAACTGAGTTTTAATTCCACCAGACCAGGACGAATTGACTGACCTTCTAGAAAAACGTATTGATTTAAGCATACAATAGCCTCATAAATATCTTCTGTCTGTGGATTGCCTTAATTGGGGACAAAAGTTCTATTTGCGGCCACAAAAGGCTAGCCGGGTATATGCTTAAATGCTTGAAAATAGCAATGTCTTTCTCTCTTTGTGTTTGGTGTGCAATGAACAAGCAATATGCTGTCATGTTAACATGTCCCATTACGTGGCCTTTAACTGAAGGATGTCTGACCCATGCACATGAACACATGAACACAGTGCACACATTGGTGCCACATAGTCTCTGTGTTGCGAGCCGTGTGGACGGATGCATGTGCTGTACAGGCCCGCGTGCACAGCATAGTTAACAGTGGTCTCTGTGTCTGTGTCTGTGTTTTTGTCTGTGTCTGTGTGTGTTGTAGGTCACTGAGTGTGTGGGCTTGTTCCACTCAGGGGTCATCAACATGTCCGTACATGGACAAATGTGTCCGTGGCAAGACTTGGTTTTGTTCGTGACAAATTCTAGATTTTCTTTTTCATTATCATCATCTTTTTACCATTATAGTTTTCTTATTTTCATCATAAGACCCTATCCAGGTTTTCTTCAGAATATGTATGACACTTACTACTTATTTATTATGACACTATGGCATACGGTATTATGAGTCCACTAGTAGTCCACTACTCCTACAGATTTTGTCCAAAAATCACGCATTTCCATCCTGATTGGCTGAGATTGGCTTTCAACGTTTGTAAGATTGGTCAGTTTTGAACAAAATGCCTCAAATTACGAACACAGCATGCAATTTTTGTGAAATTGTGCACGTACATTCCCACTAGGCAGAGGAAGAAATGCCACTTCAAACTTTTCAAATCAGCCTCATGGTGGCGCTATAACAGGCCGCCTGGCCAGGTGGAGACCTAGCTGTGCTCGGAAGAGAACTGCTTCTAGTTCAGGGCTATTTCTTTGTGTTTCTGGTAATACCGTATTGTCTTATCATTTTGTATGCCCTTGGCAAATTCTTTACTTCGACAAAAATGTCCACCACAAGCCAACATGGCGATGACCCCTGGTTCCACCCTATAGCCTCAGACATTATTATGTCTGAGACAAATATTAATTAACATCATAACATCATACAGCGGAATATTTGGGTTATCCTTGACCTACTGTCAGCGTGCACAAACAAATTGCTGCTGATTGGTCGAGTAGTTTGCAAGCAAACACATGCACATGCGTGCGCGCACACACACACACACACACACACACACACACACACACACACACACACACACACACACACACACACGTAAAAACAGCATCTCCTAACCCTAACCATGGCAGAGATAATCACGCTAAATCCAAAGCAGCACATTTCCTGTGTCTTCCAATTATTCAGCTATTCAGTCCATCTGTTGGAGGTGTTTCTGTTGAAGGTGGCCTGCTGTTCAATAGAGGACAATGTGGTTCCGGCATCTCATTGTCATCTTCAACTCCTTTCACCACTGTCATTAATTAGGACAACAAAAAGGCCTGTCTGTGGCACAGCTCATCCAGTTCCTGTTGTTCGCTTTGATTGATTGATTGATTGGAGAATTTATTAGAAGTTTGAAATAGAAAAAAGTACAGTTTCATGACAGTACAAATCACTGGTATAAGGTCAACTAAAAGGAGATCCTAGAAAGCCAAGGCTTATTTCCACAGGAACCACACTTTAAGTATCTCATATAACATTGAAAGACAGACGGATAGAACATAGTATCTAGGATAATATCAGTTTCAAAAGCATAACATCAAATACAAAGGCAGAAAAAAAGGGTGGGGGGAGCATGGGGGCTTAGTCTATTTACAAGTCACAGGTAGCAGCCGCCTGAAGGTGACTTTTCAACCAATTTTGAAGGAGGCTAGGGATTTGCTCTCCTTTAAGGCTTGTGGAAGGGCGTTCCACATGTTGATGGTATAGCAGGAGAACGAGTTAGAGCCTTGTTTAGTGTTAAATCTACGTTGATGATGATTAGTGGAGCTGCCTCTGGCCTCTGCCGCTTACATTTCTCTCTCAGCAGTCGATCTGTCTGTAGGTCTGTCTGTGTTTATGTCTGTCTATCCTAGAGCCGCAATCTCCCCCCCCCCCCCCCCCCCCCTGCATCTCTTTCTGCTTTAGTGTCTCTGTAAATTATAATTTATCACACTGTATCCTACTGTCATCTTTTTGTTTTCCCTTTCTCCCCCTTTGAGTTAGCCCTGCCTGAACTATTAAGCCCAATATCTCCCCTGGCCAAGGGAGGATTCCCTCTGAATGAGCAACTTGCTTTACGGCTGCTTCATGTGGGAAGGGCAGCCTTAAAGCAAGTTGATTCTTCAAAACCACGTGACTTCCAATGAATTGGACGTTGCTTTACCCCCGCCTCCCCCCAGGTAAAGCATAGTTAACGTGCTTTTGATGTGTGTCCGAGGCCTAATGGTGACAGTCCTGTGTGTGTGTGTTTTTCACAGGACGGCCCATTCTCGTGTCAAAGGGGATGCTGCAGACCAGGCAGCCCAGTCTGCCAGTCAGGACTCGGACATCGCCAGAGCCGTTGCCAGGGAGCTCTCCCCAAGCTTCCACCAGCCAGGTACGCTAACACATTGTTTCCCAAACCATTGTCATGGGTCACGACTCGAGTAAAAATAAAAATGTCTTTTCCTACAAAAATATAATCTATATTTCAAAAGATGGGAAAATCTGTTAATACAAGTGACGCTTCCTAAGGTCGCGCTGAAACAACGAAATACGGCACATTGAAGTCATTGGATGCTAAGAATATTTAACTTAATAGCCAGGAGTTCCAGCTATTCTTACTTACCTTTTCAAGTCCTCCATTTTAGGAGAAGAAGAAAAAATAATTGACCAAAAAAACAAACAAACACATCTAAGAAATTACATAAATAAAATATTATAATAATTAAGAAGTCGTGAAAATAGCTGATCTACAAGCTCTCACATGTTGCTGTTTCCCCCAAAAAATGTATGGGTCACGACTTGATTTAAAAAGAAGAAGAAAAAAAAGAAATCCAAGTAGGATACTGGAAGCTGATGGTAGGTGTGGCGCTCCACCTCAGCAATACATCTCCCAGGGGTCTAGCGGATTGTAACGGGGACAGACTCCCGCATGTTACCGGCTGATACTGATAATAAGCCACTCCCGACCTACTTATTGTGTCCCGGCCAGGCAAACTCTCTTTTGGGTCTCGAGCAAGTTTGGGAACACATGCCTACCTGTGAATCATGTTGTATGATGTCCTTTTTTATTCTGCTACATGAAGAACCGGGTGACATCAGAGCCCATCTGCACATCTCTGCTGTACACTACACATGCATGCTGTACATAGACATAACATGCATGCATACATGTAGAGTACATGTGCATAAAAACAGCCATAGGCAAAATATACCGTGTAATAGAACATGACCAAAACAAGAGCCTGAGATATCAAAGGTCATGCTTCACTGTAATACGAAATAGATATCTCAGCATAAGACACTGCAACCAGATCTGTGTGAGCTCCAATTAAGGTCCTGGCACGTTGCCTGGTAGCTCCACACATAAACCAGGTCGGAAGAGGTGGACTATACAGTAGCAGTGATTCTCAGCCTTTTGACACCCCACAACAAACATATTTGAACTGGAGACCCACCCAAATTAATCATATTTGAACTGGGGACCCCCACCTCGACACAGACTTGGAATTGTAGGCATTACATTTAGTTTGACTCGTGAGCTTGTAGATCAGCTTTTTTCACAATGTTTGCCTCTTTCTTATATTATATGACAATTTGGCCAATGTTTGACCAGTTCTTATAGTAGGCCTATAATAGTTTGTTGATTATTATTATTTTGATGATTTTTGTTTAGGTATTAAAATGGTCTTAAAAGTCCTTAAATCGTCACTTTACAGTTGGTTGAGTGAAATAAAGTGTAGACTAGAGATATCTACCTGTGAGCAGTAGTCACATAAGAGTGTTTATCTCAGTCTCAGTGATGTTGTTGGCTGTTCTCTCTGGGAAGGGGGTATCATCTGTGGAGAGGGGCTATCAGTGATGTTGGCGGGGTCTTAGGGCTGGTGTCTGGTGATAGGATAGCAGTGCTGCAGGGCCTCATCAGTGACCCAGAGCATGCAGGGAATGCCTGGAAGCCTTTTAACAGGTTTCATAAACTGAACGAGGGGCGAGAGGCCACTTTGAAAGCTCAGTGAGGTCGGGCAAATGCCTCCACTGTGAAATCATGGAGGCCGATATCGGCATCCTAACCATGGACTAACTGACAGTGGATAAAACCTTGAATTATGGTTCAGGCTAAAAGTGACAGGTAGACAAACATGATATCAGGTATTTGGGTTAGGTTTAATCACACTTACAGTTAAAGTTAGCCTTAAATGACCAGTATGACCTAAAAATTGAGGTATGGTGAATATGTACTATCATCAGGGTTATAAACCTACTTTTGGCCAGCTGGCAAATGGTCTCAGAATATCTGTAGCCCCTATGCTGTCTTACATGTAGCTGCAGAGTGGAAGAATGGAAGAATCTCATGGAACACATATGTGTGACTATCATTTTAAAATTTATAATGATAGATACCTACAGTATTTCCTACCGCGAGGGAAATTAAGTATTTTCAGCCCAACCCAGCTGATTCGCTGCCCAAAAGGAGCGTGTGAGCAATTAGGGGTTAAGAGTCTTGCTTAAGGATACACATCGACATTGCTACCCTGGCCTGAAATCGAACCTGGGACTCAGGTTCCCCAGGCGGGCTCCCTAACCATTCAGCTATGCCACCCCTAAATTATATTATATTATAGCTAGTGGGGTTGACAATCTAGCAGAACACAAATTGACCCCAATCTCACTAATGAACAAGAAAATTGCCATGGTAATTTATAATAAAAGCACACATAGTAAAAAAAAAAAATCACACCTGAAATGAGCGGTGCTGCTACTGATAGTCCCACATGACATCCACACTCACAAAAGTTGTGTATCGTCACTGTTGGGCAGAAACCTTGTATCTCCAAGTTTCAAATTTGTACGTTCTTTCGCAAAGTAAAGCCCTGCTTCATCACACAAGGCCGTCGCACAAAAGTAGTGAAAACAGCTGATCTACAAGCACACAACGCCTCGCGGTGCGAGGCGTTGTGTGCTTGTAGATCGTCTGTTTTCACTAGTTTAAATCTTTTTAAAATGATAAATACAAAACAAACGTTTTTGGACATACAAGGTTTTCACCCGACAACAATGGTATGCTGATTGACACAGCATCAGTGCTTCACAATGTGACATTGGCACGAGAAAAAAAAAACATTTTCTTTGAGAAAGCCTGTGCTTCCATGTTATTCCAGGCCCAGACTACATACGACAGAAATACAATGAGCCGTTGGAGGTGCAGGAGGTTCCTGAGGTGAAGGAGAAATCTCCGTCGGGGAGCCCCCATTTCTATCGTAAGGGGACAACACCCGACCCGTCTCCAACTGCGAGCCCCTCTTCGTCACCTCTCGCTGCCAAGAAGGAAATCATCGTCGCTGCTGCACCTCCTCCACCTCCTCCTGCTGTAGTGGCCCCGAAGCCCACTGTGGCCCCTGCTGCCCAGAGCCAGAGTGCAGGTAGGCTTCAACTGGGATGTCTGATGGCTGCTGAGGGGATAGAGATAAAATAAAAGTTAAAATCCTCAAAAGAGGACATGCATCTTCTTCAACACTACTCTTAAGTGATCCTAATTATAGTTGACCTGATGACAAAAACATTATCAAAACATCAGCAACAAACAATCTTTGCCTCTTTGCCCACTTTATCTTTTGCTACACAGCCTGACAAATCAGTTCGTTAATACAGTATTTCCAATTCTGCTAAAAAATAAATTAATATTCTTGTTATGTTTTATTGCCATCTATTTATCTTTTCTCTATTTCCTCTGTCCTTGCTGTTGCATTCTTTTTGTTTGCTCTGTGTTGCAGGCTTAACCAGGGTGCCATCGAAGCTGTCTCTCAAACAGGAAGCGCGAAAACCAGAGCCGCCTCCAGCGCCCATTAAACCAGCCGTCCCAATCAGCAGTGTCCCCAGCAACGGGCAGATTCACTCCCAGTTCCACAGCTACTATGTCAACACTGAGGCTGTCAAGATACCGCCGCCGGATGAACCCATCGGTGTGGAGGAGGACTTGCACCCATCGTGCCTCGCTCGCTTGCCGCCGCCTGCAAAGATGCTTGCGCCGAGTGCATCGCCCGCACCGTTGCGTGCGCGTGCGCGTGACCCTTCACCGGCCCCGGCTAAAGAGATCGCCAAAGCACCAGAGCCTGCCAGATTGAAAAAACAAGATTCACGGCCAAGGAGCCTTGCGGAAACCAAGAAAGCCAGCATGGAAATGGCCACCAACGATATTGTAGTGGAGGAGTCAGTGAGTGTCATCTCATCCATATTTTCTTATAGTCAATGTGGGAACATTACCAGTGTTATATCGTCACTGTCGGGCAGAAACTTTGTATCTCCAAGTATCAAGTTTGTACGTTTCTTCGTAAAGTAAAGCCCTGCTTCATACAAGACGCACAAGTCGCACAAAACTAGTGAAAATAGCAGACAGGCACACAACGCAGGCACACGTTCTACAGGCACACTACAGGCACACAACGCCTCGTAATGCAAGGCGTTGTATGCTTGTACTGTAGTTCAGCTATTTTCACTGTTCTAAATCATTTTTTAAAATGATAAATACAAAAGGAACGGTTGTGGACATATAAGGTTTCCACCCGACAGCAACGGTATGTTGACCAATTGGCTGCACAGCAAAAACCTCTGTTTACCTTAACTAAAGTAAGCCCTTATACTGTAGGACATGTTTTACACTCACAGGAGCTTGGACTATCCAAATGCCTTTTTTATTGAAGGTGCTAAGTACTGGTGGCTCACCAGGTACATGTAGACCACATACCATCAAGTCTCAGTCATTGAGTATCGGCTTGGGTTTAAAAAGGGTGCTAAATATAGATGACTAACATTTCGATGTCAACACAACTCATAAACTAAGTAATTATACTACAAACATTGAGCCTGTAATTGCCATAGTCCAACATAAACAAGACCAGTTCATCCATATAATGATAGTACAGGTGGGTGTGTGTTGTGTGTGGGCACGTGTGTGCGAGAGAGGGAGGGGCCATGACATAGTGTATGCATTATCCACTCCTAATCAATGCTAAACTCTGCTTCTACTTCCAGGGCCCTAACTCTATCCTGGTGGCTCTTGTCATGCTGTTGAATGTTGGACTAGCAATCATTTTTGTCCATTTTCTCACCTGACCAAATCTGAATGAAGGTAAGTAAGGGTGGTTTTCTCTTATACAAAAGCTAATCTAATATGAGTTCTCACAAATATCTAGTATGAAAAGTAGACATGTCTCTGCTTAAAATAGTTTTTTTTTTAAATAGTTTTTTTTCCTTCAGTCGTGAAAAGTAGACAGATTTATTTGTATTTTCTCCAGTCCTGGACAAAATAATAACTAGAACTAGAAAGTACTGTTCCTGAAGAAACAGTGTGGGGTCGCTACGAATGTTGAATTGTTGATAGTATTAAGTATTGATAGTTTTATAAGTGTTAAAGGTGTTAAGTATTGATTTTTTATAAGTGTTAAAGGTGTTAAAGTATTAGTGTTAAAGGTTTAAGGTTTTGAAGGTTTAAGGTTCAAAAAGTATTCAGGGGTTTCAGGTTTTTAAGGTGTTAAAGGTGTGATTTTAAAGGTTTTACAGGTGTTAAATGTTTTAAAGATGTTATAGTTGGTGTAAAACATTGGCTGCCAGAGTCTAATAGTCCGTTTCTAGGGTATAATAGGCAGTAGCTATGGTCTAATAGGCTGTTGCTATGATAAAACAGTGGTTGCTAAGGTCTAATATTCAGTGTCTATGGTCTAATATGCAGTTGCTGGGGTAAAACAGGTGATTGCGAGGGTAAAACAGTACTAGGCTCCACCTCCACTGTAGCTGAATGGCATTTCCCCATGCATGGGATTTCTGTAGCAATTTTTTGCAATGGTAGCCGATATGTAGGCCAGAAAGTTGTAGAGTTGGAACTAAGTTTCAAGATAAAGGTATAAATTTCCCCATTCAATTAAACTAGCCCTTCCCGTTCAAAGATATGAGCTCCAAAATGATGTGCAGTGTGTGGGTTATGGGATGTGCACTGTGCACACAGTATATGAGGGATGGAAAGTAACTTTAACTGGTGCTTGCATGATGTACTGTAGGAGCATCAATGTAAGAAACCTGTTTTGTTTAATGGCTACAGAGATACTGTCCCCCCCCCCCCAGCCCGCCCGCCCACCCGCCTGCACACACACCCGCCTGCCTGCACACACACACACACACACACACACACACACACACACACACACACACACACACACACACACACACACACACACACACAGAGCTGGTTAAACATTTTGCCTCATGCTAGATGCAGAATAGATGTGCCTCAAGCTAGATGCAGAATAGATAGTAGATACACCATAAAAATGCTAATATACAGCATACGATTTGTGAAAGTGACAAACGGGCTTCACAGTTATGTCAGGTGTGTTCATATGCTTATGGTGATGCGATTTCAGATCAATTGCTCCAGCCACTGAGGAGAAACGCTGTGACAGACACTCAGACATTCGCAAAATTATAGTATAGATGGGATTTCTTTCCTTTTTATTTTTCATTTTTGCAATTAAAAGTGAAATACCAGTACTAATTATTAAAAAATGTAATTTGTAGCCTGCACATATGTAGGCAGAAAGTTGTCGAGTTGGAACAGGGCCCCTAACTAGTCCTTCATACTTGTTTAGATAAGCTAAACAATTACTAGACATATTTGCTCATAGCCATTGAGCATCATGGGTAAATATGATGGTCCCAATATTATAACTCTTATATTTCCTTTGTATTCCCGTTAGTTCCCATATATTCCCATAAATTCCCTTTAATTCCCATGCAGATTTTCCATGTTTGGACCTCCCCTAACACTTACTAAATATAATTGTGCTCCTGTCCTCCTGTCTCTTATCTCTGCAGTGGACTCATCCAAGCTCGCAGCCTAGGCCCTGAACTCTCAGCAGTTACGTCAACCAACGAGGGCCTTTAAATATGGCGCCGGTCAGAATGGCAGACACAGGCAAAAAATGGAGGACTGAAAATAGACAGGAGAAGGAGGAGGCGGACGAGGGGTAAGAAGAGGAGGAAAACACATACGGGGGAGGGGGGGTGACGGAAGAAAAAGAAAGCAGAGAGAGAGAGAGAGAGAGAGAGAGAAAGATGAGACCAGACCTCCCCCGCCCATGGACTGACTGATTGACTTTCGGTGCCTGAGGTCGAGTCTGATTGGACGGGCCATGATTTGTGACTCCACTCCAGAGGGCTGTGAAAGCTGAAGCAAGCAAGTCGCTGGTCGGGAAGAGGCAAGCTTTAAAAAGAAAAGGAAAAAACTAAAAAAAGGAAAGGGGGGGGGGGAGCATAGGTGTGTTTGGAGTGGAGGGTAGGAAGGAGGGAGGCTGGAAGGGGAAAAAGGGATGGAAAGTACATAGTGTTTGTGTATGTGTGCCAATGTGGTATCTGCGTCAACTCGTAAGGTGCACATTAGTCTGCGTCTACGTTTAAATGTGTGTGTGTGTGTGCCTGTGTGTGCCTGTGTGTGTGTGTGTGTGTGTGTGTGTGTGTGTGTGTGTGTGTGTGTGTGTGTGTGTGTGTGTGTGTGTGTGTGTGTGTGTGTGGTACTGGTGGTGGATTGGATATGTTCGGAGATGCACTTTTAGCTGATGGAAGCCGACAGCTGCCTTACTATTTTACCGACTGACGTAGTACCCGGGCAGAAGGGCCAATGGGGGGGGGGGGGGGGGGCTGCCTAGGATGGAATGCGAGGTGATGGGTGGTCTCTCTCTTTCACTGTGTTGGGCCTGGGAGAGTGCCTCTATCTCACGCTCAGTTTATCAATATCTGTTTTATCTACCTGAGTCTGTGTGTCATAGCACTTGTCAGCTGCAGATTTAGACAATGCCAGTTGCAGTTCAGACAATCTCTATTTCATAGTTGTTGTTTTTTTGATTGATTCTAAAACATTAATTGACATTAGTTGCTCATTATTTTTGGAAATGACAGATGATTATGTGCTAAACATTTGTGTCAGTTGTGTATATAGCTCATTATATTGCTGCTAACGCAAGCAAATTCCATAGTCAGTGTTGTGCTAATGACAGCAATCATTTTTGTAAGAGTAGGTGTCAAATTCTTCAAATGGCGCACCTGTCATTTTGGAACCAAACTCATTTTTTTGTAATGAATGAATGGAAGAATCTGTTTGACTTGACCTGCCTGCATGAACTTTGATCTTTATTTCTCGATTACAGTTTATTTTGTATTTGTCTGCTCAGTTTGCTTACTGGTTCCACATGCAGTGCATTGGCACGCACAGCAGGAGCATGTTTTTATTTGGCACACTAAATGATTCTGTTTGTTTTTCCTGAGTTGGTTTATGTATCCTGTTAACAACCGGTCGGATAAACTTTCATCCCAGGATTATGAAAGCATTATACACCTTATCTGGTTTAAATTTTGGTTTATGTGATAATGGAGAAAGCTAAATTATATAGATAGTTAACATCATAACTGGCACTTTTAGAAAGAGTGAACTGGACAATTACAGGTGTATCATAGTGCTTTCCTTTGATACACTGAAGTTGAACACACTCAGAGGATGATTAGATGCTAAAATGTTTGCCACAAAACCACGTTTTACCCTTTTAGGTACCATGGCCATCTGGCCAACTATAATGCCTAATTTACTCTGGCTTGGTGAAAACATCTGTTATTTTCTGTAAGCAACGGTATTGTGCCATGCAGTATAAATTAAGCTTAAGACACTATTAAGAAGTTTAAGAAACTATGAGTAGTTTCAGGAAAGTAATTGTTCAACTACGTGTTCCACCCAAGTAATACAGTAAGTAGCTGTATATGTAATAGCTCATAGTAACAACTCGTCTGGTAACAAAGGAGCTACAGCTCCATTGTTTAGTGTCAGATATACAGTATATACTCAATATACACTTGTTAAACATTGTGTAAAAGCAACACTAACTTTGTAATACCTTTGAGGATGATCTTTACTCTGACAGAGTAACATAAACCATATGGTAGGCATCTTAAATGTTACCTTCAGAGGCCATTCAAGTGTGGAAATACCCACTGTCCCTTCAAGTCAGCGGTTTGTACTGTACAAGCCAGGATAGAAGCACTCTCTCTCTGTTTGTAGAATATGATGTGATACTATGCAATCTGATGTGATTCAATAAGTGCAGCACAACGCCTATCTTTGGTACTTAGCTTGACATATTCTGTGCAATAATGTGTGATATGAAATGGCTGTTGCTCAAAAACGACCACCTAAAGTAAACACCACACAGAGTAAACCCCCTCATTAGTGTTTAGCAATTGCTCTGATTTGCCTGGATTTGACTGACATGTGTATCTGTTTTTGTTGGAAGGACAATTCACTTGCTGCCATCAGACTCAGTCAATCACAGAAGAGTACTTTGAATAGATTTCAAGTAGTAATTTGACCCAAGTCCTACACGTCCCCAACGGTAAATCATACTTTAAGCCTTGCTAGCCATCTTAGGAAAGGACATGAGGGACTATTCCGAAACACAACGCAAGGGCCATTACGATTGGATCACTTTCCTTAGTATATTCTTGAATGCTGTGAATTAACAGGCACATCAAGGAAACCTGTCCATCTATATCTGCTGTAGCTATCGGTTACTGTTTCAGTCTCAATGTGGATACAGCTAGCAGATAATTTATGTTGCAGCCTCTGTTTAACAAAGCCGGGTTGACAGTGCAGCTTTCTGAACTACTACAGGCACCTGTTGACAGAAGCCAAAGTAGATCCAATCATATATCACACATGACTTTCGCCACCATAAAGACATCAACGCATATTTTGTTGTATTAACAATCATTTGTTCTAATCACAATACTTGATTTATATATTTTTTTGCTGTATTTTGTTAGATTTTGCTGTGCTAAAAAGTTTAACTGAGATATTTATGTAAGAATGTTATTTAATATTGAAGGCAGAGTTATTATTTAAAGTTCTTCTCATCAGAAGAAAGTTTTAATAAAACATTATGGCACAATAGAAGTTCTGTATACTGTAACAATGGTCTAATGGTTAATTTCATGTCAATAAGATGCCTAAACTTCTATTTATTTATTTTGAGATATACTGTTCATATTTGAATTCATAGTCATTAATGAACAAATGCCTCCATTACAATGTGAATAAATTGGTGCCTTTATTATTACGTTCACATATTGTTAACGTTTGAAGCAAAGAATACAGGGTTTTCATTTTAATTTTTCTTTCATTGTGTTAGATTTTTTTCTCTGACTTAGATATTTAAGTTGTGCATGAGTTCATTTGGGCGTCATTTTGCTTTCTTTAAGTTTTACACTCTTTGGCCAGGAAAAAAACTAGTTTTTATCCCCTAAGGAATACAAAAAAATGACAAAGCATTTGTTGTATATTATGCATGCTATTTTGGCATTTAGCCTCTTCACTGGTTGAACATAATTTAATATTTCTGCTATTATGAATATATTTTAAAATGCCTTCCCCAACTCTCACTCTGAATTAAGTATTTCATGCTGACTGCATGTTAAAATGCAGATTAGGCAAGAAACTAACGACTCATGTACAGTACGCTATCACAAATCAAAGCAAAGCAAACATTAAGGAGTTGGAGGACCTGTTTCACCAGAAATACAGTTTGCCTGCTAGAGTGACTGCAGTGCAAAAAGAATGATTTTGATTAGAGAAATTGTTCAAATGTTCTTAGTAGCCAGTGTTGGTAGCCAGTGACTTAAATGAGGAATTGGCCTTTGAAATTGACCACTACTAACATAAATATATTTAGGTATTTGGATTAATGTTTTTAGAAATATGTGAAGACTTAATGAGGATTATAGTTTACTTAAGAGGAAGAAAAAGTCATTGTCTTAAATGCGTTTTAACCCTATTTGCAGGATCTAGCATACAGTTTATTTATCTTTTGTGTTCATCTTTTTAGTCTTGTTTTGCATGCGTATATTGGTTGAAGTTTTGTTATCAACTTGTACTTAGGATGTCAAGATTAAATTATGACCCTTATAGAGATTGTGTTATCAACCACCTTATTTATATTGGCAGTTTAGTAGTGGAAGGAAAATGCTAGTGTTTAATATTTTTCATCTTATTTATTTATTGGCTCATTTCTGTAATTCGTCCATTGCTTCAGACTGACCTAGGCTGTTCAAAGTATGCAGCACATGATTAGAGTTAACCACTTTCAAAGTTCCATTCCTAGTTCCAATCCTACCAGCAGACATCCTCTTCATTCCATCATTGAGAACTTGCTTTTCTGCCTGGAGATAGTTTGCCAATGCTTTTCACTTCATCCTTTTGATATTTGGCAGGGAACTAAGAGCTAGAACTGGGATTCACTGTACTCTGTTGGACGAATAGTAGGATTGCTAACTGTTAAATGTCATTCCATACAGTGCTTACAGTTTACATTAGTGATATGGAAAATGGAACATCATCTCCCTCTTTATTCATGATGGCACATAATGACCGGTAACTACTACAGTATACATACCGTAATAACTTTAGTTAGCCTGTGTGTCCACTTAAACATGGAAATGTCTACAATACAGACTTGCTTGAGCTAATTGTATGAATCATAGCTGTTCTACTTTATGTTGCCCTTTTTTTGCTCAGTCTGAGTGCATTGGTCATCCTACAGTAGGTGCAAGGTTATGTGCTGCAGTATGAGCACAACACTAAATTACGGTAAAGTACTGTAAGTGGCCTTCCGATTGATGGCATTAAGTGGGAAAAAGGATGTGATGCAGTAAAAGAGAGAAAGTGTAGTATTTTCATTTCATGCTTGGAAGTTTAAGAGTATTGACATCTGAACATTCTTTCATAAAATATACCACAGATTTTACAGTTTTATTTTGGTTAATAAATAACTAACATGATCATGAACATGTTTATTTAAGTTTTAAGTTGTAACACAATTTTGTGTTTCTTAGCGTAGTCGTTGGTAAAATGAATTATGTGAGGGGTTTCTTTTCGGTGATGTGTCATTCACAGAGTTCCAAATTAAAATGTTTATCTGTGGATAATGTATGTCAGACAGTTACTTGCACTCTGACAGTAAGATGTACTGTATCAGAGCCAAAGTTCATGTATTGGATAAGATGGTCTTGGTTGACTCTAGCCAATACAGCAAAGATGATCTTTTGGAAAGCTATTCTGAGAAAGGCCTAATCTTAGACAGGTAACCTGAAGATGTTTAGTCAGGAAAATAGCAGGATGTGAGGAAGCATGAGGAAGAAATACATTAAGGTTAGGTGCAGTATGTTATAGGGAGAAATCGGCAATGGAAAGATTTCCAATTCATTTGGAATTGTGGATTATTATTATTATTTTTTTATTAATGATTGTATCTTGAAATGCTTTGAGAAGAGACTGGGCTAATGATAAACGTTTGGGTAAGTTACAAATACAGTTCAGGACTCATTCTTCTTTCACTCGTTTAAATCCTCTCCAGGAGGAAAATAAGGAGTAGAAATATATAAATGAATAAAGAGATGCAGATTAGGCTTACAGTAGCTTTTTACCTAAAAGCTGCTGTTGAGGGCAGACTTTCACTGAAGGATAGTTTTCAGATCAGGATAAACCACATTAACCCTGGCTAATTTTAGGCAAATGTTCAAATATTTTCACAATCTTGAATTTCTTTAAAACATGTTTCAAAAATAGAGAAAATGGCACATCTACAAGCCCACACAGTATGAGCTTGTACAACATCTATTTTTGCTACAAGTCATACAAGTACATTGGGCTTAAGTGGTTAATCCATGTCTGTGCAACCGGTAGGCCTATTAATTTATTGTTTTTATTATTACATGTATTCTTTTTTTTACAGTCAAGCTAGAAGATTCAAGCACTGTATGCCTTAGGAACTGGCTCTCATAGAGTTAATTTTTATTGTCCAAATTGCATGTGTGCAGCTGTGTATATGGCTATTTTCTACTGGTATCAAATTGTGCCATCATCTGGTTTTGTGCTAAAATGACAAGCTGTTATGACTACTGCTGAGAGAATGGTGCCCCCCCTCCCCTCCCCTTCCGCCACATGTAGTATTATTTTGTATTTCTTTTTTTGTCGAACAATGTGTATGTTTTGTTTTTTTTCACAGTCAAAAATTTTGGATAGCCTATTTTTGTAAAATAAAATAAAAGTTCCCTAATCTGTATTTTGGACAGTTTGCTTGCATGGTGCCAAACACAGCTTTATCATTTGATTTGGTAGCTGTTCGAATTGGGAAATTCTAAAGGTAAAGACAATTAACACGTCAGCGTGTCAGTCAATTTGATATTTATTTTAAGACCAGGCCACAATGCTTGTCGTAAAAGTTTTTTTTTGTTTTTAGTTGTTTTTTTCCCCCTGCTGTTGTTTCCATGGTGACGATTAAAAGGTTGGTTTACATTTTATGTTTCCTGTCTTTTATCTCGTTTGTTCAGCATGCCTCCCCAAAAAACACAACGGCCAATTCATAATCATCATCCGCAGACTAACACGGGTTAAGGTTAAAGGTAATTTCCACCTACACACATAGTATCACTTCCACTGGAAACCACCTGAGATCCACTGAGATCATTGTCTTAAACACATTCCCGTAGGTGCACAGTGACCCAGTGGTGGACACGAAAAGTGAGGAATTCCCCCTTGCTTAAGTTGATCTTGCCCACAGTGGGTCCATTAGGGACCCTCTAAGTCTGAAGTGTGAAAGTTGGCTCTGCCCTCTGGGATGGCTGCCGTTATCCTGCGACCAAAATAGTGCCGCGGGCCGACAGCTGTCCTGCTTGACTTGGAGACTGCTGCGTAGGACTGTGTGCACAGACATTCGGGGTTGGGAGGGTCACACAAACGACGCGTGTGCAAAAAAGCGCACCTCAGATTATTTTAGACCGGGGACAGAAGTGCGATTGTTCAAGTGGGGTTGATCTTAGCTCTGTCTTCAAAGGGCATCCTGTCTTGTCTTGCTGTGAAGCTATGTGAACATGATACAGTAGCTCAGTGTTTCTTTCTAGGAATGTATTCAAGGAGAGCACTCAGTGTACTACAGGGTGGAAAAGGCCTTCTGCCCTCTGGAAAGGGAATTCAAGCTGTGTTTGGGACACTTTGGTCAAAACTGTTAGAAATTGGTAAAAGGAACCTGCAATGAAATATGGAGATGCAAGGGTTCTGTCCAACAGCAACACAATGCAATTTCAAATGCCAGGCTCTAGTATACATCTACTCTATATAGTATACTCTATATACGTAGTATACATCGAGGGACAACGCTGGCACCTAGCTGTGCCTGACATCATTGGCAATAGGACAACAAACTCTCTATCCACCTGTTTCCACCGAGAATTTACTGTAGCATTATCTGTGGGACACTTCCGGAGAACAGCTGACATATAAGCTCACGTCGCGTCGCAGATGCAACCGTTGTGAGCTTGTAGATCACACTCGGCTGCGACGCCGGAAGCTGCCGCACACCTTCTGCGCAATGCACGATGGGACGTTGGAAAGTTGTGGATACCGGTATCTAAACAGTTTGTTGGGGATTACAAACTTTCCTTTTCTCTGCAAGATATCGCACCTATTATTACCATGCAATTCTACCTGTAGGCCCTACTTTAACTATATACTGTGTGTGTGTGTGTGTGTGTGTGTGTGTGTGTGTGTGTGTGTGTGTGTGTGTGTGTGTGTGTGTGTGTGTGTGTGTGTGTGTGTATAATAACATCCAGTATTATTAGTTTTGTATTTTTTTATTTTCTTTTGTATTTCTTTTATTTTTATTATCACCTTGTTGAATTGTGTTAGCAAAGTATTAGTGGAGCCAGTGTGTGACCTCAAAAGCATTAAATTATTCAATTAGTTTTGCAGTAGTATGCCAGTTTACTACTGAATTGGCCTATAATTGTGGAAGTGTTGAATACCGAGCAGGCGCACTAGGGTAGAACGTTTTTGCTGCTTCAACGTTCTGGGGGCTTGGTTATACCCACCGTGTATGTGTAGCTGTGTGTAGTTTAATTGAAAATAATGTTTTGGTGCGCGCCGTGTGTGTTCCACTTAAAGCTATACTGTGTAAGTTGCTCAACTAGTGGTCAGTAGCGGTATTGCTTTTTTCGGCCGTTTTTCGGCCGGAGTCGTCGCGGACCACCGCCGCGGACCACCGGAGCGGCGCCAGCAAACCACCGCGACCGATAGTAATCCGTGGAGGGGTAGAACGCATGGTAGAACGTAATTTTCTGGCCAGGATTTGTGGATTAAGAGGTTAAAATCCTTCACCATGGTAAACACTGTAGCCAAGCGGAGGCGCTTCCTGGAGACCAGAGCAGATAAGCTGTGATTGGCCGGTAGTGTACCATGTGTGCATGATCGGCGATGTGATTGGGCAACGTATACACAACGTATACAGATGATGCAGATTACGTCATTTTGGCGCGAAATCCCGCCCCTGTCACTGCTAAGAAGAAAACATATAAAGAGAAGGCTTCAGAAGCTGAAAATAACGGAGTGGGTGTTCTAAAACTTTAGCGATTTAACAGTTAGGACAATTTTAAGATTTGTTTTATAAAAAAAGTTACATGGTACAACTTTAACACACAAAGTGCATCTTTTGGACTAAGAGGGGAATTTGGATTGAGCCCAAGACTATTCAGAAGTCAGTAATAACCCTCAACAAATTACATCTGGTGTAATTACACCCCTCCCATACCCATGCTTACCGGCAGATTTCTCCAGCACAAGATATGTAACTGTAATAGCAAACTAACATGCATCTCTCAGTCCTCATTCACACCTACCAAGTACACCTACAGTACATGGTTGGCCATTGAAGAGCTCCAGCAGCTTCCATGGTACAGTAGGCAACCAGCACATTTCTGAACACAGTTTGGGATACAGTAACCCCCCCAGCCCCTATACACTCACAGTGCCATTCTGCCAGTCAGTCTGTCATGTCAAGAGAGGATTAGGGTAAACTTAGTCCCCACTATACAGTTTGGGAGGTATTTCAGTGTGAGAATCGCCAAGGTCAAACAGGCGTTGGTTTCAGGCTACGGTCGGCATGTGAACGAGAGACGGCGTCAAACCTCAAACATCTCCTGATGCACACACCCTCTCCTATTTCACAAGTCATCACTTCTTCAGCCATCACTACTTCATACCATACGCATTTACTTTTCATTTGCTTTTCACAGAGCGAAATGGGGCCAAGCAGGACTTATTTTTATGTTCAGAGAAGTGCTCGCAGTCAAGGCATCCAGGTTCCTGCTCAAGACTGTGGAGACAGGGGTTCGAGTCCTCCACAGCGCCTTTAGCTAGCAGTGGTGTAAAAAGTACTCAAACTTTTTACTATTGCAATGCAGAAACACTCATGAGACACATGAGAGTGGATTCCCCATTCCACCCATGCATTTCAATGAGAATGGAGTGTGTTTTGCAGAAATTCTCTACTGGCATGAAACCGCTCCTTTCTCATTGAAATGCATTGGCGGAATTGGGATTCCACTCTCATAGGTACTTTGGTGTGTGGGCCACGCCCCACCCCTATAAGCAGAAGTCTGGAATTCAAAATTTCCTTGAGTAAAAGCACAAAAGTATTGGTGTCAAAATGTAGGCCTACTTAAAGCACAAAAGCAGAAAATACTCATTATGTCCCAGTTCCCTTTCACCCATTTTCAAGTTTTCAAATACAAATATTTGAAAATAGCAGATCAACAAGCTCACAGTTATTGTGAGCTTGTATTTTCAAATGGACAAAATGTATATAGGGCCGAAGTGGTTAATGTATGTTATTTAATAATAATCAATCGACAAAGTAACTAGTAACCAAAGTTTTCAAATAAATCTAGTAAAAGTACAATATTTGGAACCAAGATGTAGTGTACTAGAAGTAAAGTATTGGAAATCGGAAAGTACAAATAACTCAAATGTACAAAAGTACAGTACTTAAGTAAATGTACTTAATTACTTTACACCACTGACAGCTTGGAGGAGGGGGGGGGGGTCACTGTTGCTGCACTAGTGACTCCTACAGGTTGGTTTGAGGGTGCCTGGGAGCAGGGGCGTCACAAGGGGGGGGGGGGGGGGGTCTGAGTTACTAGGGCCCAAGGGGGAGGGGCCTTAATTATTCTATACTTTAGCTATATAAAAAATAGCAGATATTAGCTCACAGCGCAGCACCGAGTGCCGTGCTGCGAGCTTGTAGATCTGCTATTTTTGAAAAGTCATGAAAATCTGTGCAAATCTTTGAATATATGGATTTTTTAAGCGAACATTTGTAATTCAGATTCAGATTCAGATCCCTGGAACTAAATATTTTGAGACTGTCAACAGAAAAGAACCGGCGGGTAACTCCATGTGTATCAGAAGAGATCTGTGGTTGGGATGTGGGTGAAAACTGGGAACTGGTTTAACGACTAAATTGGGAGAAAAAAAGAAGAAAAGTATATGTATAAAAGTGTGTGGTCAGCAGGTGAGGAAATGTACCATATACTGAGCGATGAGCGATACTGTAGCTTCTTTGGGGGTGGGAGGTGTCAGCACTGACCAGATAGTGAGTCAACGACATACTGCACTCTAGGTCTGGAGACCTACAGTGCAGTAATGTACATTGCATGCCATGCACTCTCTTTCCCCTCAGCTTCCTGTCTCTATACTCTAAATAAAGCAAAGAGGGCCTAACATTTATCAAAATAAATTGATAAAAACAATTAATAATGCTATTGTTTTTAACTATGGATGTGTGGAACCCTGTACATGCACCTTCATTAGCCTGTAAACCTCGTAACACAGATTTGTTTAATTGGAATGCCAGTTAGAGAAGATAGAGTTTGCAGAGTTGCTTATCTGTCAGTAAATGTATTTTCACAATTGTTCAAAATGGAGGTATCAAACAAACAAATAAAGAATGGGGCCATGAAACAAAATTCATCCATGACATGGACTTATAAGGGTGACTGGTGGGCATGCATGACGCTTCAGCCTTTCTGTTCAATTTGTATCCCATATTACCCAACAGAAGACAGTGAAGCAGTGTTGGTATGCATAAAGTATGCATATGCATAAAAATGCAATTCATTAATGAATGAATCGAGTGGCAAAGTGAGTTTAACGTTAACGTTGTTTAATGCAAGGACTTTTCTGTTTGATGTAGGCTATGGGTTGTCAAGGCCAGAAAGTAGTTCTTTGCCACTTAAGCCTCTATCAGAGTCCAGGGTGAAGAGCTATTCACTTCACCGCGGTGTAGTTTTCTAGCTATCACCTAAGAATACATAACAAAGCCTATTTGATAGCTATAGGAAACTACAACGCGGTGAAGTGAATAGCTCTTCACCCTGGACTCTGATAGAGGCTTTAGTAGGCATTCCTGCATAACTTCCGGGTATGATGATGATGATGTCACACGCATACCCTCTATTGAGAAAGAATGTCAAGGACCTCCAAATGTATTAAAAATATTTTGTGCTAGGGACGGACCCCATGTAACATTTGCGTTGTTAAAACGTTTCAAAAATATTCAAAATGCCTCAAATAAAATCTGATTTGTTTGAAATTGGCAGATATCTGTCTCTTCCGGTCTTTCTCTCACACAGGCACACACACACTCTGTGTGTCATTAGATGAAGATAGATAGCTGTTCTGGGTCAGGACAGTGCGACCCGGGGCACCTGCTGCCCTGCGTCACTGACGGCAACACTGCACCAGATAATTTACGGGAGTGCCGAAAATAGCAGATCTACAAGCTCGCCACCCAGTGCTTGTAGATCGGCTATTTTCAGCATGTGACTTCTGCTTACTGTGTACACAGTACACAGTACACACACACACACACACACACACACACACACACACACACACACACACACACATACACAGAGGTGCACTCCAATTATAGTGTGATGAATCATAGTATCACTGTACAGTGTACACTAAATTACAGGGATCAAAATTAGAAGGCCAACAATATGAGGGGCCGTTTGGGCCAGAAATTGTGAAACACTTTTACACACACTAATGAGACAGTCTTATACGTACTACTGAAATGCTTTTACATTCAATATTGAGACACTTTGACACACGCTGTTGAGACACTCTTACATATACTAATGAAATGTTATACGCTCAATATTGAAACACTCTTACACTCACTACTGAAACACTCGTACATACATACATACTTTGTAAATCTATGCGCGTTCATATATGAAACCGTATACATACTCAAGTGAACACTTCCGCATGCATATGAGAAAAACATACACATACATATATACTTCTGTGCCATATACACATACATACAAAATTCTTGCACACATACAAGTTAAACGTTTATACATATATATCTGAAACACTCACACATTCACCCATGAAAACGCTGCATATATATTGCTGAACACTTGTACATTTACTACTGAATTTCTTGTATTTCACATGTGTTCATACGAGTAGCTTCAGTAGTATGTATGCATGAATTCAATATTATGTACACAAATAATTTCAATATAATGTATGAAAGAGTTCCACATGTATTCATAAAATACATTTCAGTCATATATATATAAGTCATTTCAATAGTATATATACATTATTTTAATAGCATGTATATATATAATTTAACTATTATGTATAAATAATCTCACATTTAATCATACAACTTTTCACTAGCACATATGCAAGAATTTTCACTAGTATTTGTATATATATCATTTAACTATTATGTATAAATAATCTCACATGTAATCACACAACTTTTCACTAGCACATATGCAAGAATTTCACTATCACAGGAAGGCAATTTCATCCTCACAGGAAGGTGCCAAAGTCATGTGACTTTCCTGGCTGCAGACTATGGCTGCAGACCACAGCTCCATCAGATGTAAACAACAGTTGCTACAGACATGGAGGTAGGTGAGGGCAAATCTATTATTATTATTATTATAGAATGATAGAATCTATTTAATAAACTAACGTTTTGTAAAGTGTTTTTTATCAGTTGTGTGTGAGAGTTTACTGTTAGCTAGCGAAATTAGCATTTTAGCTAAGTCTAGTTGCAGAGTTGGCTTAGCCTGCAGTGTTTACAAGCCATGGCTCTATCTGTCTACTATGGGGTCCCTCAGCATCGGCCGAGGGACCCCCCGGGGACCCCTGGAGCTCCGGGGACCCCCGCGGACCCCCTGGCGCCGCCGCAAAGGGGCCCCCCGGTACTGCAGCGCACATAAAAACCCATAACTCGGGCTAGGAGCGACCGTACGAGACGGGACCGGTACCCACGCGTCTGGCTCGGGGCCCCGGAGCCGGCCGTGGCAGAGCGCCACCCGGTGGCCGAACGCCGGTACTGCAGGCGGGTAAAAAAGGCTGTAACTCTGCCCCCAAGCCACCGGGAGAGACGGGGCTGGATGCGGGGGGGGGTCCCCGAGGGGTCCCCCACCCCGGGGACCCCCTGGAGCTCCGGGGACCCCCGCGGGCGCCGCCCAAAGGGGCTCCGAAAGGGCCCAAAAATAAGAGCGGCACTTTCATGGGAAATTCGGGACTTTGACCGTGCGGACCCCCTCCATGGGTGACGGGACCGGGGCAAACGTGACAGCACCGCCTGGTGGCGGCCCCCCGGTACTGCAGCGCACATAAAAACCCATAACTCGGGCTAGGAGCGACCGTTCGAGACGGGACTGGTACCCACGCGTCTGGCTCGGGGCCCCGGAGCCGGCGGCCGGCGGCCGAACGCCGGTACTGCAGGAGCTGGAGCTGGAGCTCGTAGATCGGCTACTTTTGGGTATTTCAGCCTATTTTCTACGGGCGCCGCGGGGAAACGCGGGGGTTCCCCGGGGTGGGGGACCCCCGGGGACCCCCCCGCAGCCGGCCCCGTCTCTCCCGGTGGCTCGGGGGCCTAGTTACGGCCTTTTTTACCTGCCTGCAGTACCGACGTTCGGCCGCCGGGTGGCACTCTGCCACGGCCGGCTCCGGGGCCCCGAGCCAGACGCGTGGGTACCAGTCCCGTCTCGAACGGTCGCTCCTAGCCCGAGTTATGGGTTTTTATGTGCGCTGCAGTACCGGGGGGGCGCCACCAGGCGGTGCCACCAGGCGGAGCTCCAGGGGTCCCCGAGGGGTCCCTCGGCCGATGCTGAGGGACCCCATAGTAGACAGATAGAGCCAAGGCTTGTAAACACTGCAGGCTAAGCCAACTCTGCAACTAGACTTAGCTAAAATGCTAATTTCGCTAGCTAACAGTAAACTCTCTTTACATCAAATAAAAACCAAAACCCTTAAGACACAACTGATAAAAAACACTTTACAAAACGTTAGTTTATTAAATAGATTCTATCATTCTATAATAATAATAATAGATTTGCCCTCACCTACCTCCATGTCTGTAGCAACTGTTGTTTACATCTGATGGAGCTGTGGTCTGCAGCCATAGTCTGCAGCCAGGAAAGTCACATGACTTTGGCACCTTCCTGTGAGGATGAAATTGCCTTCCTGTGATAGTGAAATTCTTGCATATGTGCTAGTGAAAAGTTGTGTGATTACATGTGAGATTATTTATACATAATAGTTAAATGATATATATACATGCTATTAAAATAATGTATATATACTAGTGAAAATTCTTGCATATGTGCTAGTGAAAAGTTGTATGATTAAATGTGAGATTATTTATACATAATAGTTAAATTATATATATACATGCTATTAAAATAATGTATATATACTAGGGATGCGAATCTCGACCACTGTGGCGATACGATACGCATCACGATACACTCCCAGCGATACGATATAATTGCGATACATTGAAATCTTGCCGATACGATACATCACGATACACCCCTGACCCCGATACGATGCGATATGATTCACGATATTTTGCGATACACCCCTGGTCCTTATGATGCGATACGATTCACGATTCGGTGCGATTCAACACAATGCAAAGGATTTATATTAAAGCCCATGTAAATTTCCCCCCCAAAAAATTACTAAAAATGCATTACATTTAATTTCCAAACAATTTATTGTTTCACTGTAGTACTAGGCTCTGTCTAACAATCCAACTTATTGAAATCTGGGAGAACACTCCTTGCTGGCTGGTAGAATTGTTTGATTAATACTATATCATTATATCATTATTATATATCATTACATCCTCAACAGGTGGTCAGGGACCCCTAGGGTCCTCAGAGTTATGTGAGGCGGCCAAATATTAATAGTTAGTTTTTACAGTAACCAATTGAACCCTAGCAAATAGCAACCCTATGGGGGAACATTAGCCAATACATTAACACTTATTGAGGGTTTAAGAGATAATAATTCATGGATTATAATGAATAACATAAATCCATCATATTAATAGAAAAGATAATGTGTGAACAAATAAACACAACATAGTAATGTATTAATGTCACTGATGATATAGTACTGTCAAACAAGTCTCTGACATGTTTTAATCTGCAACAGTTTTATATAATAGCCTACAGTAGTCTAAAATAGCCTACAGTGGGGGTCCCTGCTTGATCTCTCTCTTCTCAGTTAAGGATCCTTGACCTGTATTATTATTATATTGTATGAATATAATCTAGGATTTTGCCATTTCTAGTCAAAATGTTTCAAAACGTAGATATTTGAGTCACAACGCGTCGCGTTGCGAGCTTGTAGGTCTGCTATTTAGGTGCGTGCGCGACACCGCCGAGCTGCCAAGTATAAATCAGGCTCCAGCCTCTCTTTGCAGAGGGAAGCAGCAGCAGAAGAGTGTTCTGCCTGCTACAGTAACAAGTTGTGAAACAGTGTCAAATACTTTGTTTTAATCGCTAGCTGCACGCCCAGTATCGTTGTTGTAGTTCATACGTGTGTGTAGTTAAAGCGTGGAAGCTTCTGCTTTGTTTAAATCAATTCCGTCGCAGACTCGACAAGAAGAACAAACGGGTGTGGAATGTGGATCATAATATCACGCAGCGTGCTCCAGTCCAGTGACACAACAACGGATCACATCAGCGAACATTGGACAGGGATGTTATAAAGCTAAACGTGGTACTAATCCTGCATGTTTAACCAGTGGGCTCACGAATGCTGTCTGTCTGTCTGTCTGTCTGTCTGTCTGTCTGTCTGTCTGTCTGTCTCTGCATTCCGTCGGGTCGGGTGTTCACTGCGCTCCGCTGAGTAGAGCAGCTCAGTGCTGCTGTAAAAGACGCATCTGTCGCTACAAGTGCTTTTTGGGGGAGGGCTGATGGGGCATTCAATGCGCCTCGGAAACAGAGGATAGAATGAAATACTATTATGCAAAAACCGATCCAACCGTGGAATGTACCGATCCATACACTCACGATACGATACATCACGATTCCAGCCGTCAATTGTACCGATCCACCCTGAATGAACCGATTCACTCGTATCGCGCACGTTTGTATCGCGATTACGATCCGTACCGGTATATCTTCGCATCCCTAATATATACTATTGAAATGACTTATATATATATGACTGAAATGTATTTTATGAATACATGTGGAACTCTTTCATACATTATATTGAAATTATTTGTGTACATAATATTGAATTCATGCATACATACTACTGAAGCTACTCGTATGAACACATGTGAAATACAAGAAATTCAGTAGTAAATGTACACCTTCCTGTGAGGATGAAATTGCCTTCCTGTGATAGTGAAATTCTTGCATATGTGCTAGTGAAAAGTTGTGTGATTACATGTGAGATTATTTATACATAATAGTTAAATGATATATATACATGCTATTAAAATAATGTATATATACTAGTGAAAATTCTTGCATATGTGCTAGTGAAAAGTTGTATGATTAAATGTGAGATTATTTATACATAATAGTTAAATGATATATATACATGCTATTAAAATAATGTATATATACTAGGGATGCGAAATGTATTTTATGAATACATGTGGAACTCTTTCATACATTATATTGAAATTATTTGTGTACATAATATTGAATTCATGCATACATACTACTGAAGCTACTCGTATGAACACATGTGAAATACAAGAAATTCAGTAGTAAATGTACAAGTGTTCAGCAATATATATGCAGCGTTTTCATGGGTGAATGTGTGAGTGTTTCAGATATATATGTATAAACGTTTAACTTGTATGTGTGCAAGAAT
This sequence comes from Nannobrachium achirus, assembly GCF_963921795.1. NCBI lineage: Eukaryota > Metazoa > Chordata > Actinopteri > Myctophiformes > Myctophidae > Nannobrachium > Nannobrachium achirus. The sequence continues at coordinate 30,011,639 of NC_137814.1, forward strand.
TTTGTATGTATGTGTATATGGCACAGAAGTATATATGTATGTGTATGTTTTTCTCATATGCATGCGGAAGTGTTCACTTGAGTATGTATACGGTTTCATATATGAACGCGCATAGATTTACAAAGTATGTATGTATGTACGAGTGTTTCAGTAGTCAGTGTAAGAGTGTTTCAATATTGAGCGTATAACATTTCATTAGTATATGTAAGAGTGTCTCAACAGCGTGTGTCAAAGTGTCTCAATATTGAATGTAAAAGCATTTCAGTAGTACGTATAAGACTGTCTCATTAGTGTGTGTAAAAGTGTTTCACAATTTCTGGCCCAAACGGCCCCTCATACAACAAAGGTTAACTATTCATTACACGTTGAAATCCACTGACTTTTCTTTAGAACTGTGACTTTTCACCACTTGAAACTGAAATATCTTAATTAATCCACACACTGTTAACTAGCATTGATACAATATTTAGTTCATTAATGTTCAAAAGTATACTTGTCACATAAGAATGGGAGCTTCACATGATTTGAAGGAAATTACTTAAGAACTGTTGGTACAGCCTTACAGGGATGTCCATTTCATGAAAACAACTTTGATCATTTTTTACAAAATTAACCTTGTTTTGCTGCCTGGAATACAGTATGCTAAGTTCTCACTTTTCACTTCAAAGAGAATGATAACTAAATGCAATCATGTATACTATATGCCAGCCAATGTGTTGATACTATATGCCAGCCAATGACATTTGTTGACTTGAACATTTGGCAAAACGGAAATACACTCTTGTAATGTAGTGGGCCAGACCGGCAGCTGGACAAAGATCAGCAGGGTAAAGAATGAGTTAACACAACACAATGCTTTGACAGTTAAGTGCCTTTGAGCAGCAATACCCCCCTCCCATTCAACACACACACACACACACACACACACACACACACACACACACACACACACACACACACACACACACACACACACACACACACACACACATACATCAATTGTGGGGACATTACATAGACTTCCATTCATTTTTATGCAAGTCCTGTGGCCTTACCCTAACCTCTATCCCTAAACCTAACCCCTAACCCTAACCTTAACCCTAAACCTAACCCTAACCCTAACCCTAAACCTAAACCTTACACTAACCCTAACCGTTGTGGGGACCTACTATTTTGTCCCCACACTGTCAGAGGTCCCCTGCAGTTGACTGTGTGAACATGCGTTTAGTCCCCATAAGTATAGCTAGACAAACACACACACACACACACACACACACACACACACACACACACACACACACACACACACACACACACACACACACGTACTGTGCGTGCGTGCGTGCGTGCGTGCGTGCGTGCGTGCGTGCGTGCGTGCGTATGCATGCAAGAGAGAGAGAGAGAGAGACAGAGCTGTGTGAGCATGTACTGTACATTAAAGCATGTTTCCTTCGCACGCATACGTCCCTGTCCAGTTGAGGATCGCTTAATGAATGACAACACTGAGCAGCTGAAGACGTCCATTCTCACATCCTTAATAATAACCCCTGACTTATATATGTGGCTCTTTAAGCACACGCCACAGAGTGCTGTCCAAAAATACATTGCACATCTATTCACCCTTCCTTCCATCCATCCATCCTCATCCATCCATCCTCATCCATCCACCCACCCATCCACCCATCCATCCATCCATCCATCCATTGTCATGAGTCAGTCACCCAAAACAGCAAAGGGACCCCCATGGCACAGAAACTGTGTGTGTGTGTGTGTGTGTGTGTGTGTGTGTGTGTGTGTGTGTGTGTGTGTGTGTGTGTGTGTGTGTGTGTGTGTGTGTGTGTGTGTGTGTGTGTGTGTGTGTGTGTGACTGTGTGTGTCACTGGGCTTTTCTCCCTTGGCAGATCCCACCAATCTGAAAATAATGTCCACGTGTTCGTGTTGAGTACATGACAGAGGCAAGCTGAAACAATGTTTTGTTTTCAGTGTTATATTTATGTATGTCGCAAAATGATTGATACTAGTTAGGAATTAAACTGTGTTCAAATGGAACCAAGTGGACGTACCAAACCTGACACAAACGCTGTCTGGCATGAGAATGCATACACACACAAAAAAAAGAAGTAAATTGCACTCATATGGGGCACAACAGCAGTGTTACAACAATGTCTAACACTTCAAATGGACTTGATAGTCATCTTGATAGGCTCTGATAGGACTAGATTTTCAGGTTGTGCAGCAGCCTGAAAATCTAGTATACAGTAGCTTAAACTGGGTTAAAAGACATTCTGTTGTATGTCAGTAAATGATTGATATAAATGATTGATAGTTAATCATTGTTAAAGGTAGCTTGCAATCCAGACTTTGGCGTTTTCTTGGTTGTTTTGTTTTGAGAATAAAAGTGGAAAAAAAAGAAAGAAAATAAAACGCCTTGCAAGCGCCTCATCTAGATTCCAGGCTAATGTGCTGTAAGGTTAAAACGTTAAAGCTCTCTCTTCTCATATCATTGATTATAGAGTGTTTGTTCAGTAACATGGGGTCTTCCCATCTCTCCAGCTCCTTTCGTTTACACTAAAAAGGAAATGCATTTTCAGGTGTTACACCAATTTCATCTTATAGCTTCAATATTATAGTGTTCCAGGTTCATTTGTTCGTTTGTTTGTTTGTTTGATCACCTCCAATTTCACTTGTTTATCAAGTAGATGGTCCTCATACATATCTGTAATAGGTCCAGGTGATGCCATGCAGCACATGTGTCCCCCAGCAACGTCTGGGAGTGCAACATGGAATTACCAGTTGAAGACAGGGCCGGACTGGGACATAAATTCGGCCCTGGCCCACCACAACAGGCAAGAATCGAACATAGAAGATCTATAAGCCCACAATGCGTCGAGGCAGCGATGCGCTGTGGGCTTGTATCAGCTGTTCAATATTTGGGTGGGACTCCTGGGCCACAGTAGCCTGGGATTGGGCTTATAGGCCAGTATTCACCCTTATAGTGCCAGAAAGCTGAACTAGTACATGTACAGCACCTGTACAGTAGACAATGCTAATCTATTAGTTATTAAAACACGTTCATAACAGTCTTAATTCAATCATTGTGTGTCACCATATACAGTAAGTGACATATATGTAAACACGCGGTAACAATACTATTTACAAGAAATAGGTGTGGGTGAAAGTTTTATCATACCATGCAAAAGCAGTGTACTGTAGCTGTCCCTCTCACAGACAAAGCCTCTCACTCCTACTTAAAGGTACAGTAGGGTAAGTGACTTTCTTTGGTTAAAATAAGTGTTTAATAGCTCTATATTCTGATAGTTCGCATTGCTAGACTGTTTGTTCAGTAGCAGGAGTCTCCATGTCTCTCCAGCTCTTTGTTAAACAGAAGATGCATTTTCATACCAATTTCATCAAATCAGGATAGAGTTCTCAGTCAGGATAAAGTGAAATTAGAAGCGATGACACAAAGAAAGGAGCAGACAAAATTGGACCTGGAACACTATAAAAACAATTCTGATAAATGGGTACCCTCTCCTGATTGGCTGAACATTTGTCACCTACCTGAAAATGTATTTTCTGTTTATTAAAGAGCAGAAGAGACAGGGAGACCCCTGGTTCTGAACAAACACTCTATGATTGAGTGTGTGTAACAACATTTTTACATACATCAATAATATAATTTCTGCCATCAGGCAACAATCAACACCTACTTGTAATGCGCAGGTCGTACAAGTTGACACACAGTCGGGTTCGGGTACGGTTAAGATGCAATTACCATGGGTTAGGGCAGGTGGGTCAACCCCCAAAGGCATGACTAACACCTACGTAAACTAAAAACCCAAAATTAAGACAAAGTATACACACAATGCAGTGCCAAACATTATACCTGCAATGTCACATTCTGCCCCTTACAGAGTCCTGGGTAGCCCACCTGGCCTGGAGGAGATAAGCGCTCCATTGTGTGCTGCTTTGTTGTTATCTATGTACCTACAGTACCTTGCATAGGTTTAAAACAAGGCAGCTTGTCAATCTTTTGGTAGAGGTGCAACAGTGGCTGGACTAACCCAGTGACCTCAGCAATAAACATATATATATACCTAACCAATTCCATTTCATCTGATAACAAGCTGTCTTGACTGGCAAAGATTACAACAGCAATGCAGTACATGAAATAAGTTCCCAAAAATGACACCATGATCACGCAGATGATGGCGAATGCTCTCCTCTTCATGTTGTTGTCCTTCGTCTCCCCCGGCGCAGGTTGTTTCAGAGCCCTGAGAACGGCAAGGCTGCACAACAGCATCACTGACATGAAGAATAGGCATTCACCCAAATGAACATATATATGTATCTCGTCATCACCCAACCACATGTATAACAGTGAAACTCCAATGATGACCAACCAGGCCAACACAGAGCAAGTCACCTTGTACCTGAGGGGTTTGTACTTGAGGAACTGTACTGGGTGCACCACTGCCATGAATCGCTCTACACAGATACAGCTCTGGAAGGTGGCTCGGCCTGTGTACAGAAAGCCACCGAGGAAGCAGTAGAAGGGGCACCTCTTTAATTCCTTGATCCAAAGGAGAAGGAAACACAAGCTGAAGAGGATCTCGCAAACGCTCAGATTGAGTGTGAAGAACTCTGAGGCCATTGTGCCAGCTGCTCCGGATAACACCAGCCACAGAATGCAGCCATTGAAGGGGACTGCCAGGACCATGTTGACTGCTGTGCTGGAGATGTGTAAGATCTCAAGGGTTCTGTTATGGAAGGAGGACTCGTGTGACAAGTTCATTTTCCCGGAGCTTTGAACCGAGTCCACTCTCTTTGTAGTTTCACAATTCAGCAAAAGTCTTTTGGGTGAGACGGACAAATGAACAGACAGAGGAGAGTAAAAGACAGAGAGATGGAGACAAAGACAGAGAAATCAAAACTCAACTACACCATAATACTAAATGAAAACACCATAGTAGGGCTGAGCAATATAGGTCAAATCAAATATCACAGTGTTTTAGCCCAAATACATCAACATTGTTACTTACTGTGACAATAATATTGTATTGTGACGAATCCGAATCTGTTTTGTTTGTCACATCACAGTTTTACAGGCGTATGCAACGGGTGAAATTATTTTCTTGTGCAAGCGTTTTAATTTCTTTTTATTCCATGAGAAGAGAGGGGATAGAGGAAAGGTGAGAGCAAAGAGGTTCCCTTTGCCACAGGCTCACAATGCACCACAGTGCTTATAAGTGATTAAAACCAGGAAAAGACAACACTTACGCTATATCATAATAATACATAAATATGATATCCAAAATCCTACACAATATCTAGTCAAAATATTTATATAATATCAATATATTGCCCAGCCCTAACTCACACATAATGATAAAAAATTGCAATCAGACCTTGACCTGCGAATTAAGTCCTCTTGTCATCTGCTGTCCACACATGAAATGTACCACCTTTTGAAGGCTGGATATGCAAATAGTTCTCATATTCTGACAGGGCATCAGACACAATTTGAAAACTCTGCGGCGTTAAGTAAGTAAGTAAATGTTATTTGTATAGCACTTGTTTTGTTTTGTATAGCTCTCATGCCGTGCGGAAGGGCATTCCAGAGTCTGGGCGCTACAGACTGAAAAGCTCTATCACTTTTGGTGATTAGTCTGGTTCGAGGAATGACCAGTAGACCCTGGTCAGCAGACCTTAGGGTCCTGCTGGGCACATATGGTTCTAGCAGGTCTGTCAGATAGTCAGGTGCTTGGCCATGCAAGGCTCTAAAAGTGAGCACCAGGACCTTGAACTGAACTCTAAAATTTACCGGAAGCCAGTGCAAGGAGGCCAGAATTTGGTGTAATGTGACACCTTCTGCTGGACCTAGTTAACAGCCTTGCTGCAGTATTTTGGGTGAACTGAAGGAAGTTTTATTGAGGCAGGTGAGAACTGAGTTGCAATAATCAAGGCGAGATGAAACAAAGGCATGGATAATCTTTTCTAGGTTTTTCAATGTTCCTAAGGTGGAAAAAACAGGTGCTCGTCAGCGACTTTATGTGCGAGTCAAGGTTCATGGCCTGATCAAACTTAATAATCTATCTATAAATGCGAGAAGTCTCTGCGTGTCTGTAATCCGCGTATCTCGAGAACCGTTCGTCCCACAGGCTTCAGATTCGGCACGCGCGTTCCCCGCCGCGGCGCGGAGTGCAGTGCCGGGCCTCGACCCGACCCGACGCGCGGTTTTCCGAAACCGGCCCGAAACGTTCGGAATATCCTTATGCGGAGCTGATTGTTGACATCAGGCTGTTCCGGAGGAAATCGGCGCAAGCGCTGACTCATTGTGACATCACTCATAAAAGGCTCTGACATCACGTACGCCACATGAGTCAACAAAAAATCTCTGAATATCTCCATATATAGCATATATGGGCATAAAAGGGCATAAAGGGACACAGACAGACGGATACAGAGATCTCCATAAATGGGCATAAAATGGACGCAAATGGCATATATGGGCATAAAATTTACGCAGAATCACAAAGATCTCCATATACGGGCATAAAGGGACACAGACAGACAGATACAGAGATCTCCATATATGGGCATGAAATGGACGCAAATAGACAGATATCTCCATATATGGGCATATATGGGCATACAATGGACCCAGAACTATATCTGCAGTGATCTCCATATATGGACATAAAATGGACGCTGACAGACAGACAGACAGATAACAGATATCTCCATATATGGGCATAAATGGACACAGGCAAACAGATGGTCAAAATGGGTCCTATGACAACAGGTATAATGGGGTTTGCATTAAAGGGCGGGGCATTCATTCCCTATTTACATCGTTCCCGAGTTGGCCAGGTCGCCGACTAGACGCTAATAATAATATCTGGGACTTATATAACGCTTTTCTGAGTACTCAAAGACGCTTTACATTTGGGCCTACGGGGGCTAGGGGGAGGGGAAGCTAAGAGCAACAACTTTATTAGGAAAAATAATCAAGAAAAGAGTACAAAAGAGATAAAACATACAACAATAAAACAAGAGTTAAAAATGTTCAACTGGGGAAGGCGATTTGGAACAGGTGGGTTTTCAAGGCAGTTTTGAAGGCAGGGAGGGAGGGGGCATCTCTGATGGGCTTGGGGAGTTCATTCCAGAGGGTGGGGCCGGCTACAGGTTTTTTTCTTTGCATTGGGGACCTTAAGGAGGCCATCCTCACTGGACCTGAGGGAGCGTGTTGGGACATATGGTTCGAGGAGGTCGGAGAGGTAGGGGGGAGCCAGGTTGTGCAGAGCCTTGTAGGTGGTGAGGAGTAGTTTGAAGTGGATACGTTGTTTGACGGGGAGCCAGTGGAGGTCATGGAGGACTGGTGTGATATGGTCTCTGAAGCGGGTGCTGGTGAGGAGGCGTGCCCCCAAGGTTCCTGATGTTGGAGCTTACATTATTTGTGAGGGACCCCATGGAGCCAGCCACCCTTGCTGCAATGTCATCTGAAGCTACAATAAGTATCTCAGTTTTAGCCTCATTCAATTGGAGGAAATATATTGAAGAACATATAGAGAACACACAGAAGAACATATTGCTGTCACTTACTGTCATGAAGCAGACAGTCGCCCCATGATGCATATACTAGATAGATAGAACTTACTAAAACTAGGACCTTGCCCGGGTATGTGCACAGTATATGAGGGATTGAATGTAGGAGTAATGTTGGAGAACCCAGACGTATCAGTGATCTCCAGATTTGGGCATTGTATCAGAATGCGGATGTTACCATTGCGGTGACGCATGCGCAGTACTGGCGGTGGTATCAGTGATGTCAGAAATGTGGGCACTGTTTCACCCGTTTATGCCCATGGTATTCTGTATCCTATATGCCCATATATGGTATTCCGTGTCCAGGCCAGTATGCGACATCAGTACTATGACGTCACGTCAGAGTACTGTAGACAGACGGCAGACGTCTGGTGGCTCTCTTCTAGCTCCACCATCAGGCTGATTTTTACAAAACAAAATTTTGGACACTGCTCCTACAGATTTTGGCCTAAAAATCACGCAAAGCGGTACACAGTCTCTTTAAAGTCATGTCTGTCCTATTTCCCATATTCCCTCCTGATTGGCTATGATTGCCTTCTAAAGTTTACGCATGCGACGTGACGGTCACTTATCTCCCGATTAGGGAGTCTTACTAGTAGTAGATGTGACTAAAAGTATTACGCATTTTCGTCCAAAAGACACACATCCCACACCCAAAAGCCACAGAAAATGCAGACTGAGTAGTTACAGAGGTAAAGCAGCAAATTAATTATTTAGCAGCTAAAGAATTCATTTAAGCTCAGTTTAGCCTCCAAAGTGGTTCACTATTTATAAGAGGGTGATTTCAGCAAAGGTGTGCACATGGCTGAGGCCAGCTGAGTCAAACAAAAACAAACACACATAATCAACAAATGGAAAAGTGCTCATGTAAGTGTACACTGAAATGCAAAGTGTCTTTATGTCCCTGTCAACTGATGTTGATGCAGGCTGTCAACCTTATTCAAAGTAGTAGATTGATGATGCTTCAACCTGATAAATGTGTCTGAATGTTCTAAATCGATGAGAGCATAAACTTGATGCATTAGTATTACATTTTCATGTAACCAAATGTTACTCTACTTTTTGAAGTCAGGGTTAGTGTTATGCATTAACATGTTTAAGTGGTTTAACTTAAACTATTATTAACTATTATGCAGGTTCTATGTTCCCCACTTACCACCTAAACCTAACCTTAACCCTATAACCTCAGTATAACTAACGCTGCTAACCTGCCAACGCTGGTGAATGCTAACCTGGTGAAATGCTAACCTGGTGAAATGCTAACCTGCCGACGCTGGTGAATTTTGACCTGTTGAATGTTAACCTGGGGAACATAGAACCTGGGGAACATAGGTGATGGAAAGATTATTATATTCCATATGAATAGACAGTTTCCCCCAAAATATTAAAGTACTCGCACACAAGAAATGAGTCCACACACTGTGTAAGTCCGTTTTCTGTTATTTGTAATGAAAGAATAGTTCATAGTTCAAATTGTACAGTACAGCAAGTACGTTCACCCATCGTTGCTTTTCTGACTAATAGACAGTTGACATGGTTTTATATAGTTACTTTAACAGTATGATGTAATAGGTGACCGTGGTCACCTCATCGGCTGACCTGACCTTTATCAGTGGTCAGAACACAACAGAATTGTTGACAGAGTTCAATCTTGTTGTTGACAGCTTCCTGCCGTCACTCCATAAGGCTTAAAGATGGTTTGCCAGTTAAATATCAGGCCTTGTACAGTGTCAAGGCTGTAACAGGGTTTGTTTTGGAACACGGAGTGGCAAACAGCACAATCAAAGAATTATGATATTTGACCGTTATACACAAATTGGTACACACTAAATATTATATTAATAATATTAACCCATCAATAGGGAGGACCCCGAAGAAGCTATGTAGCAATCTGCTGCCACTGGCTCTCTAGCTATGAAGCAACGTTATTGGTTGCATCTATGGCAGTGGTTTGGGTGCATAATCTTTGATAAACCTGCTGGCACAATATCCATCATAAACAGCATTCTATCGAACGTTGGGCTCCAGCTTGCCTCCCAGTGTGAGGAATGACGTACAATTCCTTTCCTTCTTTGCCTTTATCTGTGGTTCTCAAACCTTTACATGTTAAGGACCCCCATTTGTGCAGTCTTTGCTGTAGTTTACTACAGAGACTGTCCACATGTGTATTCCAATTTAGTGAGTTGTCAATACAAATGCCCAAGTATTTATATGAGAAGACCTGTGAGATGGTCGCAGGCCGGGAACATATATATGTTCCCCAGGTTCTATGTCCCCCACTTTCTTACCACCTAAACCTACCCCTAACCCTAACCATAACCTCACTAAACTAATGCTGTGAGGTGGGGAACATAGAACCTGGGGAACATAGAACCTGGGGAACATAGGTTGGACCCCCGCAGGCCTGTGGTCAACCAATACTCATAAGGTCAAACACCATCTCCTGTGTCTTCCTAATGTTGAGAACAAGGTGGTTGCCATCACACCATTTTATAAACCTCTGTATCTCTAAAAAAGTAAGCTAAATCCCTATCCTCATACAGAAGGGCTATTGCTATGCCAGTATCATCCGAGAATTTTATAATGTAATTATTCGGGTTACCACTTCTACACTCATTTGTGTACAAAGTAAAAAGGACAGGTGAGCTAACGCAGCCCTGAAGTGCTCCAGTACTCAAGGTTCTGGGCTCTGACGTAGTACCATTCACACAGACCTTTTGTGTACATTCAGTTAAAAAGGAATAATACCACCTGATAATAAGGGGATGGACATTAAGGTCCCTCAACCTCTTAATTAAGAGAAGTGGCTGAATTGTATTAAATGTTGAAATCTACAAGGCGGCGGCATGCATAAGCTTTGTTCTTGTTCTAATCCAACTCTTCCAAAAGGTTTGCTTGTTTCAGTACATCTGGATTTTGGAAATGAAGTAACCTGAAAGCATCAGTTTTTGAGTATGACTGTTCCAGTCGATTCCAAATGTGATATTTATCTATTTATTGATTTGATGTTTTTAGTTATTCATCTATCCTCTCTGTAGTACTGTACACTAGAGCAGTTCCCAAACCTTTTAACTTGACACCCAAGAGACATTTCATGCTCCCCGGGATCAAACTAGTGAAAATGGCAAGCAAAAATTGCTGATTATTTTTTAAATAAAATGTATTTTTTTTATTTTAACAATCTTGAAAAATGTTTGAATTATTTATTTTTTGTATGAAGTATTATGATTTATTTTTGAAAATCTAATAATACATTTGAAAGAAAGTAGGAAATAAAGTAAAAATATTATGTGGCCCTAAAATATTGGTCTGCGACCCACAAATGGGTCCAGACCCACTGTTTGAGAACCACTACTAGTAAAATGAATTATCATAGCAGGCTGAAAGAAATTAAAGGCTTGATTTGTGTACTTCTATTGCTAGGCCTGGGTAGAATGAGAAATTATCTACGCAAAGACAATTAAAATGTCATCTGCTGTTACAGCCAGGTAGAGCATGTTCTCCAATTGGTTAATTTTGTGAGAAGGGACTTTTTTTATCTGAGCTAGCATACTAAAACTGAGTATTTGCTGATTAACAGTGGAAATTACAGGGCAATAGAGTAAGACCAGAGGTTATGCCACCCCCTGGTGGGCAACCATAACATTAGCTTGTCACTATGAAAATAATAATGAAGGTATTCCAAACCTTTTACAAAACCATAACAATGTTAGAACCTGAAAATAAGGTTTCTTGGACTGTTTCAGAGTGACATGATATTCTAGTTAGGGACCAGTAAACTGGCAATCTGGCTAGCCATTGTAAAAGAAAAAGCTCCTTTTCAGAGAGTCTGTTCTTAAGATGGTATTATGATGGTAACTGCCACTTGTATAAAACATTACATAGAAACACTGTATATAAATAAATGGTTTTGATCATGCAGTATGCCAAACAATATTATATTGTATAATGATTAGACTCAGTTTTCTTTAATTCACCGTCTACAGAATTATAATTTATTTTCTTTAATTCACCGTCTACAGAATTATAATTTCTTTAACCTACGGTGGCACCCTGCAGGTCATGTTCAAACGTTGGAAATTATTCCAACAGATTAAATGTTTGTTTTGTTTCATGAAGTAACATCTTGAACGTTACTGAAAAACAATATCGAATAGTGGAAAAACAATTATTTAAGTGAATTACAGTAAAACAGAACTTAATCTTTCCAAGTCCACATTTATTTTTAACAACACAGTTTGCAGTCAACAGATCTCTTTCAACTTTTATCGGGCTTGTCCAAATCATCGTCTTCGAAGCTGAATGGCTTATCGTAGCCCATGAGGTGGTTGTAGTCACTGGGGAGGGGGAAAAGGTCCGGGTTGACTAGGAGTCCCATCTTCTCGGCATAAAAGGACGTGAACATCCCGGTGACGCTCGGCACCTTCACCTGCCTCTGGTGGAACACTGTCGTCTTCTCCAGGAGGAAGACGTTGTAGGTGACGGCCGTGTAGGTGTCGGTCTCTGCGTCGTGGGAGAGCCGGAGCACATAGCCCTTGGTGACGAGATGGAGGAGGACGGGTGTGATGAAGGTGAAGAGGCCGACAACGCCGCAGAAGAACGCCTGCATGGCCAGGCTCTGTTGGGCCAGGCTGGTGTTGATCAGGATGTGAGGCATCAGACACAGGCTGACCATGCTGCTGCCATAGCTGAACATCTTCACCCCTGACAAGCAGAGGGAAAATGGAATGAAATAGAGAGGTCGAGCTGGGGATACTAGTGTGTGCATTGTAGTATTACATGTTGCACTGGCATTGCTAGGTACTACTGTATAAGTGCTGTAAACACTGAACCTGGTTTAAACATTTTTGACCTGGCATCCCTATTTTAGGCATGTGATTATAGATATTTTTTTGTCAAGATTACAGGTCATATCACAACACACAGAGCCATGTATGAAATATAGGGCTTAAAGGAGTAGTTCAGTTTAAAATGACTTTTTTTCTATTAATTACTCACCATGGAGACTTTGAGTTCAATTTAAAAAAAAGTATTGGGGGTTCCAGACGATACGCGGTCACCGCGTCCTAGTAATTCATTTTCAATGAGAGGCAGGCGGCTATTTTGGCCGTGCGGAGGAGTTTTGGGGCGGCGAGGCAAGCGGGCGCGGTCCCGTGAAATCCCTGTGAGCGGGCTCGTTTGTGCATGCGTACGCGGGCGGTGAGAGATGGATTGTGTTCATCTTTGTGAAATACCGCACAGCGTTTACTCATGGAGCGAGTGTGTTTGTGTCTCACCGTGGCGCGGCCACCGCTGATCCTAGTGGGAGCCCCCACGGCAACCGCTGCTCGTTTGAAGGGCCCTTTAGTTGCATTCCTAAGCCAATAGTTTGATTATAGTACATTTACCCCCATTTATTCCAGATTTCCGGAATCAATGGGGGTAAAACAAATTATTGTTTTATGAATTCGACAATTACAGTACAAGCAAATATTACTGAACTCTCCATGGCGCGAGTAATTAATAGAAAAAAGGTCATTTTGGGGGTGGACTACTCTTTTAAGTGGTTAAATTAAATAAAATGGAAAGGACAACAAACAGCATCTCAACTGTAATTCATCAACCTAATAATAATTCACTCGTTAAATATTCTTTATATTTGTTTATTTTATGTAATTCCCTGTTTAACTATTTGCCAAGAATTAACATCAATGGGTCTTAATCATATAAAACTGGATAAGGGGCTCAGTGGAGAGATAATGTGGTTTCAATTTCAAACTAACGTACCACGAACAGCTCTGCCAATGTTGCCTGTGTAGATTAAGTTTCCCTCATTGGAGCAGTGAGAGGAGGAGGTGGACAGACAGCGCACATGGGACACGCACGCAGGCTGCACAGAGCTGGCCTGCACCTACACACAAATGACACAACATTACATAATCAGCAAATTCAGCATCAAAATGGGAGCAAGTACTTTAGAGCAATGTTTCCCATACAATGGTCCGGGAGCCATTTTGGCATAAATAAATCTGTGTTCCGGTTGGGTGCATTGGGTCTAGTAGGGATGCACCCATGTGACATTACTGGACGATACCCAATGTCAACATTGCTGTTATACTGTAAGGTCCATAACCGATATTTACTGTTGTAGAATAGACCTATCTGTATTTTCCTTTGTGTGTGTATTCTATACTTTCTTTATTGAGAAATGATACTGGCATACCCTTGAGTGATGTCTTTCATGGATAAGGACTACATTAAGGATTCATGTACATGTGTGTATCTTTTCCTAATCCTGGCTTGCACTTGAAAGAATTCCGTAGTACACGTCTACACGAGAAGGACAGCATGGAACAAGGGGGGAATGGGAAAAAGGGAAAAACTAAAATCTGGGTAAATGTGAGATGTATGATCTATGATGGTATTCTGTATTGTCAATTACAATATGCTAAAAAAATATATATATTAAAAAAAAAAAGAATAAAGAGAGAGATAAATAGGCCTATCTGTATAAAAACTTTCAAATGTTGTCCTTTCTGAAAAATGCTTATAAATACTTAATTTGAAAAAGGAATGTCTCTTTATTCCACACCTGCACCACAATAATATGGCCCATATAGCCCAACATAAACAGCTTGAATGGAGTATTCCAACTTGTTAACCCTTTGAAAGCTTCCCCAGAAAACAGATTGAATCTTCAGCCTTCCTCATCACAAAAGGCTTTTTCAGCTTAACGTTCATACATAATTGATATTAATTTGTTCCAAAGGCATTGGTATGTAATAAAAGTGTTATTTTGCCTCACAGAGGCTTCAATTCACCATAACTGCATGGAACTTCATCTAATAGCAACGTTGCCCAGATGTTACTTGAACTTAGACAGGTGATAAGGCACAGCTTGTCCTGGTCAATGGGGTGACACACTATTCAGGTAGTATGATTTATCAGAAGTTCAATTGAACAAGAATAGATTATTGTCCTCTCATGGTTGGTAATTATGTCACACCATAGTATAGGTCCTTTTCCTTTAATAGTACTCTATGGGGGAAAAAGATGTATGTGTGTGCCTTTAATCGAGGTGTCAGTTGACAACTTGACATTGTGCTGTGGTAGGTTTTCCAATTCACAACAAATTCAAGTATTTATTTGCAGTTTCAAAAATGGAAGTGGTCAGTCTGAAATGATGCTGTTTAGGAGTTAGGTCGGTGTTGGAGATGTTTTAAAACATCCTTCTAGATCAGGCATTTATAATCAATTCCAGATGGCCAGTTTAACAGCTTAATGTCAGCTTAAGATAAATTAAGATAACAGCAGCTGCGTTCATGCCGAGTAGCCAGGATAATACAACATAAAAACACAGACCTCGCATAACAAATCTAATGCAATAAGAGTTATAAAATCACAGTGCCTCGTTGGTCACGTTGAGAATCGACCTTCTTCTGACAGCAGCAGCATGACAGAACAAGGGTCTCTGATGGCTCTCTGACAGTCCTCTGCAACGCGCGACAACATAATATGATCTTCCATTATTACTTGCGGCTCTGATGTTGACATTGCTAAAAAGCGACTGAGAAACAACAGGACGCAGTCCTCGTACAACGCTAAGTGCTAACATTATGGAGTGAACAGCGTACAACACGACCCTGACCAGTGCATCAGGGTTAGCCACTAGCTGGTAGCTAAGCTAGCCTAACTGTGGAGAAAATGAATCGATTCAATCTGGTGCAGCCTTTGCTACCCAGTAGACGCATGTCCACGCTTATGCTGCCCTCCACTGGATGGCAGATGCAACTATTCACAGTCGCAAGTGGTCACAACTTGTACCAGGGGTCCTTGACCTTGAGGCCTTTTTTTGATTGAAGAATGTATTAGAAGTTTGCGTAGGAAAAAGTACAGTTTCATTACAGTAGGCCTACACCCTAGTAAGCTTTTCGGCTTATTTACACAGGAACAACGTATCTCATATAACATTGAAAGACAGACAGATAGGGAATTGTCAGTAACAAAAGTGGAGAAAATAAAAAGCAGTCATAAAAAAATTAAAGATCAAAACATGTTTAACCTCTTCAACCCTATTTTATACTTAGATATTTTGAAAAATAGAGAACAGCCTTGAAACATTTCAAAATGAATATATGGCATGTTATGTAGGCCTACAGTATGTCAAATTTACATGTGATGTATTGATCTCTCCACTGGAGGGGGCAGTGGTCATGTTTATCAGTACTAAAATGAATTGACTGACTATTTTCATTACCCATGACAATCCAGGCATGGGTGTGAATGTGAACTTATGGTTGTGGTGTGAGTGTGTTTTTTGATTGATTGACTACTTTATTAGTCAGAAATGTAAACAGCACGTGGGTACAGTCAGACATTAAGGCTAAAAGGATAACACAAAAAAAGTCCTGGGAAATTCCATTGTGGTCCTGTGTATTCAATTCACCAACAAAGCATAAATAATTAATACAATATTATCAACAAATATAAAACACTATATGTAGAAAGGAGAAAAAGGAAAAAAACGGTGGCAGCGAATGACACCTCTTTCAATGAGAATTTACATTTAGTTCACTTTTTCACTTTTTCAGGACAATTGTGAAAGAAACCAGCTACCGGTTTACACTAGGGCTGTCCCCGACTAAGGATTTGTATAGTCGACTATGATTTTAGTCATTGTGTTGATAGTCGAATATTAGTCGACTATGGCCCGTTTTTTTTAAATTATTATTATTATATTTTTTTTCGTTTTTTTTTTTTTTTTTTTTTTTTTTCTACCCCTTTCTTTTACAATGGCATATAAACAACAGAGGTGAAACACTCATTTAAATAACATGTCTTCTTGACTTGTTTTAATAGATAACTCATTCATTATTTAAGCCAAGGTTTATTATCATGGCCTTTAAGAATAGTAATAAATACAGCAATAACAACAACGAAATAATATCTCTAAAATAAATAAAGTAACTAAATAATATAAGGCAAATTAAATAACAAAATACTAAAATAAGTAGGCCTATAGCAGGTGTAAAGTTTATTCACTTAGAAGCTAAAGCCCCAGACTCCGATGTCTGTGTGTAACAGCCATGCAACTACTTGCCGGTCACACATTTCTATAGGACACCAATATCTGTGTAACATGCATCTATCCACGAGACCTGCACAGCCTGCGCTGAGCCTGACAGAGAGACAGCGATTGGATTTTACAAAACAGACCCCGTAACTCGTCGGGGCGAAAGAGAAAAGGAGAGCTTAAAACACAACTCTAGTGCAATTGTGTTGATGGCATAGGTTTATTGCCGATCTGCAAGCTCAAAACATGAGCGTTCGCGTCGCTTTTGGGAGTATGGACATTACATAAGTAAAGGGACTTATTAAGCCAACTTACTTTGATGTTGCTCGGTGTGGAGTGGTAGGTCATAGCCAGATCATGCATCTTTATTAGTTTTGTCCTCTACTTGTTCAAAGTGACGGAGCCTGATTGAGTGTTAACACAGCACAGCTGGCAGGTTCTGTGGCTTCTACGCAATGCACACACAGACAGTACGGCTGTGCCTCATTGATTGATTGAAAGCAGCCAGCCTAGGCTATGCATGTTTTATTGCGAGAAACCAAAGTATATGTTAAATCATCGGACAGTAAGCACCCCAACAAAAAAAATAAAAAATAAAAAAAGTTTTTTTTTTTTTTTTACATTCAACTAAGATATTGCCATTCGACTAGGTGCCGTTTCGATCGATTAGTCGACTATTCGACTATTCGGGGTCACCCCTAGTTTACACATCCTTTAATGGATGGTGTGAGGAATTTCCACATTTTGGGTAGTAGAATGAGAATTGTCCCATGTTTGTTCTTGTTCTAAATTTGGGTAGTAGGCCTAGGCTACCAGATCATGGTCGCTCCTTCTAGTGTTGTGGCTGTGGGTGTCACTCACTTTGGAGAAGTAGTTAGACAGGTATGAAGGTATATGAGGGCACTCTCCCTTTTACTTATACCAATCCATTTTTATTTGCTTAACCTGTCTTCTACCTTGAGCCATCCAAGTGTGTTGGGATTTGGGCATAAGGCCCTTGACTGTTGGGATTTGGGCATAAGGCCCTTGACTGACCCACCTGTTACAGATACAATCTTGAATCTCTTGATCTTGAATATACCAATGATGTTATTTTATTTAAATAAACAGAAAATTCATTTTTAATACTGTATATACTGCAACTAAAAGAAATATTCTGTGGCACAATAACTTGCTGTTATTCTATTAACCCCTGTACCCCCCTCCCCAATGTCGCACGCAGGCACACAGGGCCACGTAGCTTTCTTGTGTTATCAATTCAAATTCAACTGAATTAAGCACCTGTTCTTGCACTTTGAACAATATGACTTTGAACATACACTGGAAGTTTGTGCCAAATTATATTTGATTTGATTTGATCTAGTGCTGAACCTGTATTGTCAGGGTGTCAGTTTAACCCTTAGTAACCTCTCTTAGTTCTGCATGTCATGTGTGTCTGTGTCCTAAAGAAACCTTTTGTCTGTACTAACAGACAGTTTTTCAACAGTGTACATAAATATTATCAGTACACTGGATACACAACGTGCCATGGATGAAGTCATGTTACTCTGACCTTAAAGGTATATTTCACTTTCAAACATGCCTGGGTTCATTTTAACGTTAACTTAATTTATTTTATTGTATTCTTTTCAAAAAATTAAAAAGGTAATTGAAAAACATGGCCCCTTCAAGCATTAGAAAGCCAATATAATTATGTCACCAGAACCAAGGACGGATGTGTTCGATTAATCCATCATAGTTAAAATGCAGTTTGAAGTTTCAATGGGTTGTGTGTTGTCTTGTGTCATCACAAAAGCCTGATGACCCCAAACATTTGTGAAAGTGAAATATCCCCATAGCATGTCACTGTCGGAAAGTGAGAGAATTGTAGATCTACAGTTTAATCACTTGAGCTCCAGCAAGCCTATTATGGGGGAAGCATTCACCAAAAATAGCAAATCTATGGTAGTATTCTATGGTAGTCTATGGTAGTATTTTTGGCGAAGGGATGTGGTGGTAAAAAGTGGGCCAAGTACAGTTGTAATTCAGTGCAGTTTTACCAAGAATAGAGGGTTTAAGTGGTTAATAAAACTACATTTGTCATTGCAAATTAAATATTTCCTATGGCTTATCTCACTATAGTATCTGTCAAGATCAGAACCTGTTTTAAAATGGGAAGTGGTTGTTATACCGATTAAAGCAACAAATATAGCTATACCTCACTACTAAATATAGCTATACCTCACTACTAAATATAGCTATACCTCACTACTAAATATAGCTATACCTCACTACTAAATATAGCTATACCTCACTACTAAATATAGCTATACCTCACTACTAAATATAGCTATACCTCACTACTCTCTCTCTCTCTCTCTCTCTCTCTCTCTCTCTCTCTCTCTCTCTCTCTCTCTCTCTCTCTCTCTCTCTCTCTAGTGAAACGTGACAATAGTTTCATTAACCATTGAATGGGTTCACTTGATAAACTGTGTTAGTTCTTCCTATGGGCCCACCACCACCTTGACCTCAACCTGCTATCTGCAAACGTGCCTTTCTAATGTGTGTACTGTGTAGAATATGTTTCAAAACGAACCACACCAAATCTGATCAATAATAGCACACGTCACTACTGTACTTTGTGTTAATATAGCATCAAGATCAGTTTATCCACTTTAACCCTACATACATGTACATTGGGTATTTGAAAATAGTCTACAAGCTCTACAAGCTCAGAATGTTGCATGTGACAGACACATTTGGGAAAATATTTTTCAAACATTTTCAGAACACAGATCTTGCACTCCCTGGCACAAAGTATTTTCAGATGGGGGTCTGTGGCCAAATGCACATTTAATTTGGGGGTCCTTGACAAGAAAAAGAGAACCACGTCTTTGTGCAGTTATAGTGCATGCATATTGCAGATCTGAAAAGGACTTCACAAAATAAGTGAGAAATATGTTATTGATCAATGCATAAAGATGCAGACAGGCCTGTCAGATATTTGTACATTTCATTCACAGCTCTTTCACTGTGTGTTTTAAAGACTGCTTCTAGATTTGAGAGAAATAAAAAGTACAATATTTGTCTCTGAGGTGTAGTGGATTAGAAGTATAAGTATTCTTACCTTAAAATTGGCACAGTACTTGAGTAAACATACTTAGTTTCCACCACTGCAGGCCAAAAGCTACACACAAAGGGAGCATGCATGGCCAAGTCTTTTCAAAAGTTCATGACCTCTGTGACTAATGTTGGCTTATACTGTAAACACAAATGAACTCTTTGACTGTATGTTTGATGGGTTTATCTTTTATGGGCTTATCCCCCTATATTCTTTAGATTTACAAAACATAAAAGAAAAATCTTGCATAGTGCGGCTTTATGGCAGCAACTGTCCTGTAAATGCTTAACTTTCATCTCAAGTTATCTTATTCCGATGACCCTGGTCATCTTCAGGGTAACCATAACACAGATAAGCGTTTCTTTTATTTCTTGTCATGGGGAATAGTCTGATTTCCTTAATGTGGTCAATGCATGATGATGTGTACATTTATCAGAGGTAGGGACTGCAAAGTGACCAGTGTCCAAATCTGTGAGAGAGATATGTTTGCACTTTGCATGCAAGTGAACTTCTGTGTCCTTGGTCAACAGCTCCTGAACAGTTAACTAGATGATAAGACACTGTTTGCCTTCCATTCAGCAAACTCATTCAGCTCATAGATGCACACAACAAATACAGTTATTGCCTACAGTAGTTGTCGCCGTACTGGCATGCATCTTCTAAAGATGCATGTCTTAAAGCAACGTGGAACGTTAGTAAAACCTTGAGGTGCATCTGGAGCTACTATAAACGTGCACTATTACAACCAGAGTGCTAGTCTCCACCTACCTCCCTCCATCGTTCTATCTGTGTGGTGCATGTGATGACAAGGTTTTGCGGCTGTGCGTGAGACCGTGCGTATGAAAAGACACATGGCAGTGGGGGGGAATTGGGCTATGTTCAAATATGTTTTTAAATGCCTTGTGTCAATTTTGTTTGTGGAGGGCTGGATTGGGAACACAGGACTAGAATTTGAAAAACAGAACCCCCATGTCCACATTGACAATACATTAAGATACATAGAGCATGTAGCCAAAGGGCATCAGCCAGCTGATCCGTCTACAAAAGTAATCAAATTCACATTCAGTTGTTAATAATGGCTGGTATTTCAGTCCAATGAGGAAAGAGGAACCGTCTCAATCAATCAATCAATCAATCAATCAATCAATCAATCATCAATCAATCAATCAATCAATCAGTCTCTTTAGCCAATCAAAAATTTCAAAAGAGAAATGAGAGCTCAGCTTCTTCAAACCTTTCAGTAAGCTAATTATTTAATTTCATTCAACCAAAATAACTTCTTTGTAATGAATAGTTTGCAAATGTCAACACTATGAGAGACTTGTTTCAGACAGTTGCAAAAATCTGAGATAATGAAATAAAAGCACGAATGACTATTTCAAGGATTTTGTGAGACATAAATGGCTTAATATTTTGTGATTTAGAACTGGAGGATGACTCTAGTACTGTTTGTAATTTTGGTGTAAGAGGAGCCAACAATAGCTATAGTCCTAGTCCTAGGTAGACATCTAGACTCTTACAAGCTATACAGTATCTATCAATGATGTGTCATTAGGCTAGATATTAATATAATCAATGAACACTTGATCTACTCTATAACGTCACACATAATCAATCATGATAATCTCTAATCTACGACAGGAGCCAACTAGAAGTATCTAGTTGGCTATAAGCATCTCTTTTTTTAGTTGAATTGAAGGAAATTTTAAGTATTGTATGTGTAAAACTGGAAACTGAATGCCAGACCAGTTGTGCACGCAATGAATGCACATGCTCGTGCTTCCATAGCTTTTCTCTCATACAAGTGCTTGAAATGAAGGTTGGGCAATACAAATAGCACCTGACAGTGTCTGGGACAGACAAACACATGCACACACACACACACACACACACACACACACACACACACACACACACACACACACACACACACACACACACACACTGTGGTCATCTCAATTCCTCACCTATACTACAGTATCAGTTACACGTATCACCATTCACCACTGACTCACACCGTTGTGACAATTATCACCATAAACGCCTATGATTCTTAGGTGTGTCCACTGTCCATAGCCACCCAGTCTGAGTGTCTGGTCTATAGAGAGGTTACTGAAGAGCATACTGGAGGTGTTTGCTCCGCATTGAATGGACTAGAGGCTACTGGAGGGCATAGTGGAGCTAGGGTTACTCTTGGTCAAATAAGTTCAATTAAATTCCACTCTGATAACCTAAAGCCATGCAGTTAAATCTTGTTAGATTGACTTTCATGCCTTTGCGATGCAGTGAGAAAATGCAGAGTGAATGACAAAGAGATAAAGTATATAGTATAGTATATACTATATACTATATCTATAGTATATAGATATAGTACTTGTCTGACTTTAATATTTTTAGAGCAACCCCCAAAGCTTTCCCGACTACAGTATACTCGTCCCTTTTGTGATTGGACAATATAATGGATTTGAGGATTGGTCAAGCTTCACTTAACATCACAATATATAATACAATTGGTAATTCTTCAGGAACAGTTTTTTCTAGTGTGAAGTGTGCCGCGACTGGCGTCGGTGCAACCACACTTTCCCAGAATTGCACCTTTCTAGTTTTCTAGTTTATCTTAGTTTAGTTTAGATATTAAAAACATCTTTTGTGTTTTTTTTTTTTTCCCCCAATGGGCATTTTAGGAAAACTAAAGAACATATACTTTCGCATATTATGACAGGGGTGATTATTTACGCATACAGTGTCAAGCCTTATGCCTCATTCACACTACAGATATATAGTTGAACGTTTTGCTTGGTAATTCAATGTAATCTCAATGGAAACCAGCTTTAAAGGCTGGATTCCAAGGACAGCCGACACGCCCAGCCTTTAAAGCTGGTTTCCATTGAGATTACATTGAATTACCAAGCAAAACGTTCAACTATATATCTGTAGTGTGAATGAGGCATTACAGTATGTTCCCTATCCCTATGTTCCCCTGCCCTGGTCCCTGTAAGATGGGGTTGGTTGGAGCCAATAGGAGTAAATTATGTCCCCATAGTGTAGCCTCTGGCTTCTCTGCACGTGCATTTTTGTCCATGCATTTGTGTGCATGCTTTGTGTGTACGTGTTTGCGCACGTTTGTGTGTGTGTTTGCGCACGTTTGTGTGTGTGTGTGTGTGTGTGTGTGTGTGTGTGTGTGTGTGTGTGTATGTGTGTGTGTGTGTGTGTGTGTGTGTGTGTTCAGAATGTGTGCAGACGCAATTGTAAACATTGCAAAGTGATAATATTTAGAGTGTCTGAATGGCCAACAGATGCTAGAGATAAAACACAGGTGTACAAATGTATTGATTTAATATCTGTTTAACACACTGACGTACAGTAGACTCACACTCCAAAGCACAGATTTCCTCATAGTGCAGTGGTTGGGTTATGTACGGTATGCAGATGAAAACATTATACACTCCACAGTTATGCATTAGTGCCACAATTAATAGAACTAAACGATTTCATTGATTACAAATAATAATAAATAAATAACAAAACAATCAATTTGTTTATAAAAAAAAAGAAATCAATAGTAGCAGCCACATTCACATTCTCAGATTTTACTGTGTAAATTGCAAGACACTTGTTCAAATTGTAACCCCAACCCCACATGCAACGTAACAGCACACATACTGTAGATGTGTGATGTTCAACGCAAGTTAAGGAAAAGAAAACAACAAATTCAGGGTTTGTATTTAATTGTAAAGCAGCTATGTTCTGTTCCAAAGACAGTGAAATTCAAGCAGCGGTTTTACTGTTGAGAGTGAAAAACTATTAAATATTCATATCAGTCAGTGTTTTCAATATCAAGTCTACTGTTCTGTGACCAGTCAGTCATACAGTGGTTTAAATATCAAGTCTGCGACAGTTCTGTGACTCATTTCAAGGCTATGTTCAACACATGTTCAACACTTTGCAGTGTCTCTATTGACAGAGAAAAGTAGGCTGACTGGTTCTTCTGCCTTTGACATCAGTTAGAAAAACCCATGGTTCTACAGCCGATGCAAAATCACAGCAGACATGGTTGTTTCATCAGGAGATATATTCTGGTAAATGTACCTATCCCAGTCCAAGTACAAGCACAAGAAAACATATATAAACTAGTGAATTGTGATTAACTCCTCTGGCAATGTACAGTATAGACAGCTAATTTGATTAGTAATTACAGCCAGCAATAGCTCTCTGTGTAACTGATGTGCATTATAGCCCACTGTCAGTCCCAAATACTCCTATATAAGATGCATGTCATATTTCACCAAAAAATTAAAGTGCCATTGTATTATTGTTTCTCTTGCATAGTCACAGTGTCAGGAGGCCTACAGCCAGATCGAATACACTCAATGCTATCAGGAACTCCAATGAAATGACTCGACTTATCTACTTCACTAGTGAACTAGTGAACGGGCAGCTACAGATGAAGCAAGGGTAAACTCCATGGTCAGATGGCACCCATAGATTAAGCTTCAAGGTCAATAGAAGCCACAGTATAATATACAGTATCTCCCACTACAAGGTCAAGTCAGTAAATGTTACTGATAATCATGCAGTGTGATTGATAGAAAGACTTTGGCATTTGTGGCTGTCATAGCAACGACCAAGGCCAAGCACTGTCTATGGCCCAGGTAATATTTTACCTACAGTCAGAGTTCCATATATGGAAAGGAAACGCTCAAGTGTAGGTTTACATTTCTCTCAGTGAACAGGTGAGATTTGGGGTATTTCACCCCCCATACAGTATGCAGACATATTCTCTTAGCAACACATGGAATCACACAACATAAATATACTTCACAGTCTATCCATTTATATTTACAAAACCTGTTCATTGGCTTTTCTTATATTAAATATATACTATTTACAGTACATCTAAAGTAAAGACAACAGGCCAGGATGCCCAACTTAAAAAGCACAATAGCCCTTCAACAAAGCGAGTACAACCTCTGCTATTGGAGGGTTAACGGTTAGGGTACTGCCTAAACCACTTAAACCCTATATACTTCAATGACCGGGGTCTGTACTTGGTCCCCTCATTTTTTCCCTCCACACCAAATCTCTTTGGTTAAAATAGGCGATATTCAAGCTCCCAACGTGCCACGGGACGTATTGTGAGCGTGTAGATCTGCTGTTTTCACAGAATGTTCACCTATTACGACTCGCCCAGAATAGGGATGCTACAGTTGATGGGGTTAAAGTACAACAAGCAAATTAAATTGCCTTCTCCCTTGAGCAACTTGAACTTTTGTCTGAAAGGACAGAAACCAGTTCCATCCCACAAGTTGTGGACAAAATATATACATACAGTAATAGATATATCACCATTTTGATGCTTGGAATATTGTCCATTATATTGACCTCAGTGGTTCCCTCTCTGGTAAGGTCACAGTGAGAGGAGATTGGCTGGATTTCAGCTTATACTTGAAGTCCACATCATAAGTCGGCTGGAGGATTCCAAGGCCGGCACGGGACTGGTCGAGGGGCGGGACCTTGACCGCAGGGTCCAATAGCTCCATATCGAAGTAGGACAGAGTCAGAGTCAGGAACTGCTTGATCTCGTGCATGGCGAAGAATCTGCCGGGACATTTGGTGACGCCGGAACCAAAGGGCATGCAGTAGTAGCGAAGTTTGCGGCCACAGCGGTAAAATGTGGTTTTCTCCTGATTGTTCTCATCCAGGAAGCGGTCATATTTGTACTCCTGGAAGAAAGGAATTAGGGAGGTGTTAATATTATTGTTTCTTTCTTTTTTACTCTTGTCTACTGACAGAGTGTTGTGTATTTATATCCCAGGAAATGGAAAGAATAACCTGTATTTAGTCTCAAGCTTTGGCTAATATTCTTCAGTTAAATATTTATAAAACCCACAGACAGACTTAACCACATTAAACCAGACATCCTCTCTTTCGCAGATAGCCACCTTTTTTTTTGTTTTAATTCTTCAAGATTATAAAAAGAAATGCACAAATGCAATATGAACTTGCAGATCAGCAACTTTTGCTACTTTTGTTGGATACCGTCGTACAAGTAAGTATAAGAAAGCATAACCATTAAGCTATGCTGCATAGCTTAATGGTTAGGGAGCCTGCCTGGGGAACCAAAACCCCTGGTTGTCCCTGGTTTGATTCCAGGCCAGCTAGGGTAGCAATGTTGATGTCTGTCCCTGAGCAAGACTCTTAACCCCTAATTGCTTACGCGCTCCTTGTGGGCAGCGAATCAGCTGGGTTGGGCTGAAAATGCTTAATTTCCCTCGTGGGACAAAATAGGTGTATACAGCGTATATATATATAAAATAGGGCATTAATTGATGAAAAAATATTACATTTGCAGATACAAGGTTTTTACAGCGACATTATGTATTTTGTTCTTGCAGCCTACTGGCTATTATCAGGCTCTTCATACTTTTCTATGTGATAGTATCTCCTTTGAATTAATATGGAAAACATGCTTCTTCTTACATGGGGGTCCTCGTAGATTTCAGGATCAAAGTGCAGCATGGGCGGGTACAGAGCAATGACATCATCCTTCCTTATACGGTAGGCTTCCTGGTTGTCCAGGTGAAGCAAGAAGTCCTCCTTTGCAACGCGCACGTTCATGGAGGCACTGGACAGGCGCATGGCCTCCATTATGACGCTGTCTGTAAAGGCAACAGAGATTTCAGGGAACGGCCCTTTGATAAACAAATTTGTCCCACATTGGGTCCCAAGATGACAGTGATGACCACAGCATCACTGTGGAACCCGTGTGGGTACATTTTTACACTTTCTTTGTACTTTAATTTGCTGTATAATAACGCTACACACATACCTAGAATGGGCATCTTATCCAGCTGCTCCCTGGTCATGGTCAGCTGTGGGTTGTTGTGATCAACCGTTTGACCGGAACTCTCCAGGATTTTCTGTACCTCTCCACGGACTGCTTTCATTGCTTCTGGACTCCTACAAGACATATATTCTGTTAGTCTGACTGCACAGAAGCTTACTGTACACACACTCACACACAGATGTACATAACAATGAATACATCAGAGTATACAGTGCCCTGCTGCAGTCTAGGCACTGTAGAATTCACTAGAACACTGTCATTGAATTGCACAATTTTGTTTTAAAATAGGAATAGAAATAGGTCATAAAATTTGGGAAACTCTTTTAAACAGTATACAGTTTTTATTTGGTGGGGGACAGCAAACCATTGTTATCACTTGTGGAAGGTGAAGTCATATTGTGCCTTTTTATTTCAGAGCATTTTGAATCATCCAGTGACCCCTAAACATTGAACGGCCCCTAAGCATATTCTCTCCTATTCCCTACCTCAAGTACAGTATGATAGGGAAATTCCCTCCTGTCTTTAGCACAGAGCTGTTGCAAAACTGCATCTATGACATAACATTTATCTGCTCTTAGGCAGTTCCCTATCTCTATCTGCACAATTTCCACAATAAGCGGTTTGAACTTGATAACTCCTAGCATTTTAGACCTCACTGTGCCTCTGCCCCTCTCTTTCCCTCAACAATCCGTCACCACATTACTACACTTTTGGGCCCACTTCTTGACACCTAACTTCAAAATACAACCATGACTGGAATTTGAATAAAGTAACTTAAGGTAAATGTCTTACATATTTTGTTTATTATTATTATTATTATTTAATCTTCTTTTACCTGATCAGGTAGAAGAGGCTCCAGAAGGTAGCAGGTAAGGTGTTGGCCTGGGACGCCCAGAGCAGAGCCACGTGGGTCCTGGTTTTGCTCACATCGCTGAAGGTCGACAAGGCGTCATTGAGCAGGATCCTCATGGAGATCAGGTCTGAGAGGTTTTCTCTCCGAGCCAGGTTGTCAACATGCATGGTCTTAGCCAGGTTCTAGGTGAAGTGTAGGAGAGGAGAGGAGGATTTGTATTTTGTTGTTGTCGGGTGGAAGTCCAAAAAACGTTTAGTTTTGTATCTATCATTTTAAAAATGATTTTAACTAGTGAAAAGATCAGATCTATAATCACACGTCTTGCGGTGCGAGGTGTTGTGTGCTGGTAGATCAGCTATTTTCACTAGTTTTGTGCGACAGTCTTGTATGATGAAGCAGGGTTTTACTTTACGGAGGAAAAAAGCATACAAATCTGAAACTTGGAGATACAAGGTTTCTGCCTGACAGTGACGATTTGTGCTAACAAGACATTGGTTGGACACACCAAAAATCTTAGCAGTACTACAGTATGTGCAATCTATAGATTTGTGCCTCTCCTGCTACAGAGACAGAGTGAAACAGGTTTGCTTTGTCATTTTTATCGAAGCTTCAGGAGGAAAAAAACAATTCCACTAACCTCTCTTGCACTGTGGGCACTCTTGAAGACATGGATGGGCAAGCCGGCCACCAGCGCAGGGAAGATCTTGTCAAACTCCTTGAAGTTCTCCAAGGCATTAAGCACTAAGGCTTTCTGTGCTGCCACGCGAGCCTGTGACTTGTCGTCTCCCAGCTCCTTGCCAAACAGAGTCAAGTAACCAGACTCAAACATCACCTAGAGAGGGACAGAAGACATGAGAGCCTGGTAAGATTTGAGGTGGAGAGTTGCTTTGCTAAGTTGTACAACTGTTACTGTCACTCAGTCTCACTAGCTGTATGCAACATAACCATAATTCCAGGTTCCATATTAAGCATAGCCTTATTATAGTGCATCCCACCAAAAGCTCCACCATAACTGACCTTGTAGCAAAAGGCGAAGATGCCGTCCACCTCCCAGCGTTCGGTGCTGGGGCTGAGTGTGTCGGACTTCAACATGACATCCTGGAGGTGGGTCATCATGCTCTCGATCAGAGAGGGGAGAGCCTCACCCTGCAGTGTTTTCAGAAAGGTGTGATGGAGGTTCTCAGTGGTGAGGCCATGGCGAGGGTCAAAACTTTCATGGCCAAATGCCTAAAAGGCAGGTGTGGGCAGAGAAAAGAAAGAAAGATGAAAGATTTTGTCATGTCTGACAGACAAACATATAGACAGACATATCGAATGAAGCAATGAAAATGTTGTATTGAATCTCACAAGCAGCATCAAACCTGGCACAAAGACACACATCTCCACACTCACTTTGACAGATGTAGCGAAATGGAATTTCCTCCAGTCCAAGTGTCTGCCCTGGCGGATGACGGAGTGGTATGAGAAGGGATCACACAGGAAGTGTATGTACTGGCCGGCTATCTTGCAAGTGAAAATGTGTCCGTACTTCTTCTGCCGGCTGCGGAGGAACTCTAGAGGGTTGGCCCCAAACTGCAGGGCACAGCCCAAGTAGGGGATGAAGCCGTTTTCAACCACTGGCTCTCCAGGTTCCCTGAGAACGGAGGAGGGGGGAAGGAGAACACATTTAATATTCGGATTAATATGTATAATTAAGAAGTACTTCTTTCTGTCAGTAAAAGCGCTACAGTGCTACACTGCATAAAGTCACCTAATTAAAGGATGTGAATGAATAGCTGGATGGATGAATATGACTATAAGAAAATAGATTAATGGATGGAGGGATACAGTACATATGGTAAATGAATGAATAACACATTATTACTGGAAGTGTAAAGTGAAACACACCCTAGTTGGATTCACATCCAAAATCAACTTCACACCCTTCAAAATATTTGTCTTAGCAACAGTGCAAAGCAATGTTCCCTGTTGAAATGTGCTATTCTATGCTCCCATGCTGTTGAAATTAATAATGCTCATAAGAGCTGATGACATAATTACGGCACTTACAGTATAAAGTGAATTACTTCGGCAGACAATCAAGAAAATGTTTCTGTTAAAATCAACCCACCACACATAAAGTCACCAATACAAATCCTGTTATGAACACCAATACCAATTCAGGACTGCAACAGCATTCTGGTGATAACTCATATTACCAGATTAACTGATACTCATTTAGACATGGATGGGAAGCTGTCCTGGATTTCATTATCATGTTTGCAACATCCAACCAATTACTTCTGTTCCAGCTAGCATAGTAATTCTACATGCTTGGTGATTTCATTATTATTTATGATTTGTGATTTCATTATCATAATATTGTTTTTCCATGTCATCACCCAAAGTCAGTTACCTCACACTAACAGTAGCACCACCTCCCTAACATTATTCAGCTGACTGTATGACTGCATGATGACATCATCCATATAGAAAATAGACAACCATATATAACAGCTAAATCCTGAATACACGTAGCCAGGGGTTCATGAATCATCAACAGTGCTCATAATTGAATCAATACTTCAACATTGTACTCAATGGCTGTGTTATGTCTGCAAAGGCTTATTGGTAGAATTAATGTTGTTAAATTTACAGGACAAATGGTTTAAGGATGTGACTCTTGTTTATCTCCCAGTGACCACAAGTAGCCCAAAGTTGTCAATCGTTTACTCTGTTCTAACAGCTGAGCTATAACATCCTAACCCTTACACCACAAAATATATCAACATCAAATTGAAGAAAAACTGAAAACTGAAGGCAGCATTGGAAACACGAGCTGCATAGACATTAGACAATAATACAAAATCTTGAAGCAGTCTTACCTGTTCCTTATTCCCACAGCCATCCACAGTAAGCAGCAGAATCCCACCACCACTGCCCAGATCAGAGCTATGCTTATTATCATGGTGAAGATGAGGAGAATATGATCCTTCCCAAGAAGATCTAGGCTACCCTATAGGAAACTATACTGGTCCCCCACACAACTGTATCACCTACAGTACAGCCACGTGTAACAACACTTCTCAGACTGTCCCTGCACCTGTTATGGTGTGGTAACTCCACCAGCTGTTACAACGTGATGGGTGACCGCCCGGCCGGTCGACTGACCAATAGGTGCTGCACACAGCTAGCTCAGGTGACGATGCCCAGAGTGGATCCCTTTAAGGATTGCAATATTCCAAACTGAACAGTCTAAAAGTCTTTCCCTCCGAGACAATGTGGCTACAACAACAAACGTGACTTCTCTGCTTCTGAGAGGAGGCAAAGCAAACTAATGGCTGTAAGGTAGTGAGGATGAGTGTTGACTGCAGTGTGTACATGACTCAGGTATTTATACTCTTCTCTCTGGCTGATGCTGGGGGCGTGTCATTTGTTCTGGAGGCGTGACTGACCCCCCCCCCCCCCAGAGGTTGTCTATCACCGAGGGTAACCTGTTACTGAAATATCTCTAGGAACTCAGATTCCATGACATAGAGGTTGTGTGTGTGTGTGTGTGTGTGTGTGTGTGTGTGTGTGTGTGTGTGTGTGTGTGTGCGCGCGCGCGCGTGTGTGCGTGTGCGTGTGTGTGTGTGTGTGTGTGCCTGTGAAAGGGAAAGAGAGATGGCCTTGACTTGTGTCACTTGAAGGACAGGCAGACTGTATACCTTGATAATACTGGTTGGTTGGCAAATAGATTCAAGGTCCCTGCTTGTTTCAATGTTTGGCCTCATACAACTTGTTGCAATGTTTGGCCTCATACAACTATTGTTTAGAGCCCTGGACTCTGGAGAGAGATCTATAAATACATATGTTGATGGTTTCAATAAATCTTTTCATTACACATTTAAGCCCTATACTGTATACTGTAGGCTACTGTACTTTGTTGTATATGACAAATAGCGAAAACATCCAATAGACAACCGGTGTAGATTGGCAAACATTTTGAATTTCTGTTTAAAAAGAAATAATGGAATCTTTGGCAATGTTAACATTTTTGCCCAAAATTGGGACACCAGTTAGAAAAAGTAAAAAACATCCTGTCAGGATGAAATTGGGAAACATTCCTCTCAGGTTGCATCTTGCCCGTTGTTGGAACACAAGGAATGTGGTCACAAATATTATGAGAATGAAAATGAGTAGACTCTGGGGCTCTATTCAATGTCAAGTGAGTTCATGTTAAAAGGATAGTTCACCAAAAAATAACTTATTTCTTACCCCATGGGGACTTTAATTCATGGATATTTTTGCATTCCCAAGCCAATAATTTGATGGGGACACAACAAGCCTGCTTCCCTATCTGGAGACACAAAAGTCACAAATGATTGGCTTATATGCGACAAAAAAAAAAAAAAAAACATGAATTGATGTCAACATGTTTCGACTGGCTATGGTCTTCATCAGGGCGAGAACTGAGCCTTGCTTTTGTATTTTTAAAGATTTGTTTTTTGGGGGGGGCCTTTATGCCTTCACTGACAGGACAGCAGACCAACAGGAAATGGGGGGGAGAGATGGGGAGCGACACGCGGCAAAGGCCCTCCGGATCCGGAATCGAACCGGCGACACCGCCAGCCATCCACGCCTACGTGGCAATGCCCAAGTGGCAGGCAGGCCAGTGGGCACCCCCTTGCTTTTGTATTTAATGAGATCTGTGCTAATATTAGTAATACTTTTAATATTGTGATCCTAGTAAAATACTAGTAAGCATGCACTGTAATGACCACAACAGACATCCCAGCAGTAGTGGTGGATTACTGAACCGGCATACCGGGCCTATGCAGGCCCAGGGGTCACTCAGGGGGTCACACAGCTCAGCGTGTGACCCCCTCCTGAGTGTCAGAGGGATTTGTCATTCTTGTCAATAACAGAGCTCCTGCTGAAGATAAATTACTCCATACAATATGGGCCCCCACAATAAGGTGGCTTAAGCGTAACTCTTATGGTTGACAGCTGTGTTGATTGTTAATGATGTGCCGAGGCTTGAATTTACAGTAGTGGTTTACTTCTTCGGTTTCAAGCCAATTTCTCTCTGTCTCTGTCTCTCTTTAGCTGCCTGTCTCTACATCCTGGAGAGAGATAGAGCCAAGAGAGAGAGAAAGACACAGACACAGACACAGACAGAGACAGAGACAGAGACAGAGACAGAGACAGAGACAGAGACAGAGTGAATGGATTGAATAAAGTACCGTTACAAAGTGATAAGATATGGTGTTCTACAGTAATACCTAGCTGGCTCCAAACCACACCCACTTCATCAGGCTTCAGTCTGATAATCAGGCTAATGGTGTTCCAGTCTGGAGAGAATAGAACATACCCTGTCTGTGTGTGTGTGTGTGTGTGTGTGTGTGTGTGTGTGTGTGTGTGTGTGTGTGTGTGTGTGTGTGTGTGTGTGTGTGTGTGTGTGTGTGTGTGTGTGTGTGTGCGCGCGCATGCGTGTGTGTGTGTGTGTGTGTGTGTGTGTGTGTGCGTCTGGAACTCTGTGTGTGTGTGTACTGTGTGTGTGTATATTATGGTACCTCCATTGTTATATTCACTCTCTCAGTTCACTCTCAAATGCTCCTTCATTGTCATAATTTAGACTCTAGAGCAGTGGTTCTCAAAGTGGGATTTCTAAATGGACCCTTACTGGGGTGCGGGTCCATTTGGTTCCAGCTTGCACACAAAATTATTTCACTCTGTGTTTTCTGTTTTGCACCTGTGATGAGACAATAAAGATAAATAAACTTTGAAATTAAGAGGAACCAGGGTTGTGAAATACACCACAAGAAAATTAAGGATGACTTATAGAGAGAGACTAGAAAAATAAATCTGTATTTCTTTACATGCTCACACATGCTTAAGAGCTCATAGTGCAAACGTGAAATACGTGCAAGTAGTTGATGGCTCATGACTAAACTCTAAACCTAACCCAAACAAACCCTGACTTTAACCCTACATGTAAGTAAGTCAGTGGGGAACTTGTGGAACATACATGTAGGACCTGGGGAACATAGGGATAACCCCGGAGTCGGACAGAGGTGAAGACAAGTGTAGGCTTGTTTATCTTCTGACATAGTTGGCCAAGTATTGAGCAACTTATTAATGTGTTTTTCTTTGTTCAGTACAAAATATGGATGTCTAATTATGTTGGATGTCACAAAATACCAAGGCACACCTGGACTTGTCTCACAGCACACCAGTGTGCCTTGGTTGGCACAGGCCTTGGCACACCGTTTGAGAACCACAACAGATGTAAAAGCTGCAAGATGGGACGGCCCAGTAGCATTTCATTAATGTCGGGCAGAAACCTTGTACCTTCATATTTCAACTTTTTAATGTTTTTTTTGTTGTAAATGAATGCCCTACTTCATCATACAAGCGTCACACAAAAGATCACCAAATTCGTCTGTCTTTCACATCATGTTACGATAAAGGGTTTGGACTTTGGAGTAGGACTCGTGATTGACAGAACTGTCACGCTCCGGGAGACAATGTGCAGCTTTGACAGGTATGTTCAGACGGGGACTGGGAGTTTGAATAAACATGTCAGACAAGTGTTCTGTGTGTAAATGCCAGGCACTCTAGGCATAAACCGGTCTGAGATTGACAGGGGACATGTACAGTGCAACTGTGTGTTGTCAACGTAGGAATGGTATACATTGTTGTGGCACTGTATGAGGCTGGACGAGCAGGTCTCAGCCTGGCGGAGGTGTAGAGCTCAGCTGTGGCTGCTATGTTTTTCACTGGTGCTGGAGTCGGTTGTAAAAATCCCATTCATTTTCCCGATTTTCGGAAATGTCTCATATTAAGAATTTTAAGCCTGGAATAAATAGATAAAGCATGACCATAAAACATTGTATTTAATTCATGAAAATAATCATAAAACACAAAAAGGTGAAGGTATACATCATTTTCTACTGCCAGATTTATTTATTGGGGCTGGTGCCAGCAAAAAGCAGCTTACCTTTGCGATGTTATAGAAAAAGATCTATTGATTATTTCCAAACTTTTTTTTTTTTCATTGAACCTATTATATGTGTACTTTAGCCAAGCCTTATGCAAAGAATGAATGTGAATTGGGCCGCTCCGCTTGCCGTCCATTCAGAGCGTAGAAATGCATTTCTAGATCAGATCCACAGAAAACAGCCAGGAAGTGATTTGGGACTCCATTATTGTTGACGTGCGGTGGAAATATTAGAGCGGCGTTACGGGAGATGTTTTTACTGTACACGGCGGCGCGAACCAGTTATCAGCTTACAGTCATCAAAAGTAAGTAAATGAACGAGCGTTCGTATTGGCAGCGAGCTAGGGTGAAAATTGTGGCGAACGGGAACGTCCGAAGCAGTAAAAGAGTTGAAGGAACGACTTCTCTCTTAATGGTTTGTAAGAGAAGTAGCCTAGTTCCTTCAATATTAATCACATTCTTCTTTATTTATTTTTTTACTCTAATCATTGTCATTATAAAAGTGTTTTTATTTTTAATAGTGAGGTAAAATATTGCAGATGACTGGTAGTGATTTTGGACAACAATGTGGCTTCTACATGTAGAACACTCATGGTAATTGGATTGTTACAACTATACTATAATTTTGCGAATGTCTGTCTGAGTGAGTGTCTGTCTGTCTGAAACAGCGTTTCTCCTCAGTGGCTGGAGCAATTGATCTGAAATCGCATCACCATTAGCATATGAACACACCTGACATAACTGTGAAGCCCGTTTGTCACTTTCACAAATCGTATGCTGTATATTAGCATTTTTATGGTGTATCTACTATCTATTCTGCATCTAGCATGAGGCACATCTATTCTGCATCTAGCTTGAGGCAAAATGTTTAACCAGCTCTGTGTGTGTGTGTGTGCAGGCAGGCAGGCGGGTGTGTGTGCAGGCGGGTGGGCGGGCTGGGGGGGGGGGGGGGCAGTATCTCTGTAGCCATTAAACGAAACGGGTTTCTTACATTGATGCTCCTACATCATGCAAGCACCAGTTAAAGTTACTTTCCATCCCTCATATACTGTGTGCACAGTGCACATCCCATAACCCACACTGCACATCATTTTGGAGCTCATATCTTTGAACGGGTAAGGGCTAGTTATAGCTGATAGAGAAAATGAATGGGATGTCCGACTCCACACTCTTGAGCTCTGTTACCACTACACTGTGTTAAACCAGGCCCCAGTGCACGCTATTATGGCGGGCCCTGTTGGTTATTAAGCACACACCCTAACATACCATAAGTTCTGTTGTATTTTACAGTCCAATTAGTTACTTAGGTTATTGTTTTGGGAAGGTACTGTAGAGAGGCCCAAGACAAAGCTATCAGAACCATGGATAGCGCTCTGACATGCGGTAACATGAACAGAGTATCAGTCGAAACAAGTCAAATAAGCTGGAATGTTTTCATTACTACAGTATTGGGAAGGTACGGTATCAAGGTAAAACAAAAAAAACAAAAAAACATCAGCAGGAAGTTGCTAAATAACTAGCCTATAAACCTTTGTAAATATGCATATTGCCAAGTAGAGATAACGTTACGTTTATATTTTTTTTACTTTGATAAACAGTTTCTGCAGTCAGTTTAGACAGTTGCTGTTAAAACATCCAGCACAGACATAAATACCGGTAGGTAGCCTCATTGGCCAGTGGGGCCAATGAGTGTTATATGAGTGTTATATGAGTTGTATAGAAGTACCTGAGACCTTTTTCTGTTTTATAACCATTGCTGTTACGATCCACTACCCACATATTTTTTTTAACCACGTATCCTATATCATAAGCAGATGTGACTCATATTAATTGGAATACCTTCTGAGAGCCGCATTTAATGTCATTGGTTCTCCTGCCCATCCAATAACATTACTACATGTCTGACTTTTTTTTTTTTAATTGGTCAAGAATGTTTTGATTGTTGAGAGACATCCTCCTTCAATAGACATATAGGCTATGTGGAGCATACCGTACATGAATTAGGAGACATGGCTCTCACCACAAAAGATGGCAACCACGATGACACATCACTCCAGGTATCTATGTTTATATATCTATGGATGCCAGCATAGATATAAAAAGGTACATGCCGTGGCATGTTGTGCCATGTTGAGGAGGGGGAGCTCATAAGATGCAGCTGTGCAGCAGCATTACAACCCACGGCAGCAGCTGGAACTTGGCGGAACTCCACTGCAAGAAGAGACACGGTTAGTTTGTGTGCAGCTTTGGATGAGACGGTGCTCTTGAGGATACCCAATTTTCTATTGACAACCGTTTTTGTTATTGTCATTAGTTGATTTCTTTAGCTGAATTTTACAAATGAATGCTTCACCACATCGCCAAACTACATTAAGATTAGAGTTGCAACCCATACAGTAAGTTGTACAGAACAATTATCTATTATAATAATGATTTCTTGGTCAAAATATTTTATAAATACCACAATTAAATAAATAAAATTGACAATGACATAAAAAACAAAGTGATATAAATAAAAAAAACTCAATGAAATAAATAAATACATGTATTTATTTAATAGATGTTTTATTTATTTATGTCAGTATTGATTTTATTTCTTTCATTGGGGTGGTGGTATTATTATTATTATTATAAAAAATAAAAGAAATCCGACCAAAAAAGGGGGGAAAGCAGTGGGCGTGGCATTCTGGAGCCAGTTACGAATCAGCACCTGTGGCTGTGGGATTGAGGCTGATAGACTTCCAGCTGTTAAAATGTCGTCGGTCAGCTCTCCTTGACTCCATCTTCACCTGTTTGCTTTGAGACCGGGGCCGGCCTTTGAAGCAAGAACCCTGTTCGAATTGTTCACGTGTGTTTCTGTTTAAGATTATTCAATGCAGGATGGCAGCTATATAATTGAGTTGACATTTTGTAAGCAGAATAAAATAACAAAACTATCCCACTGCCTGCTTCATCCACACTCAATCTCCCACAATCTTGCTTGGGCGTGTGTTGGACGAGTGAAGAAGAGAGCTTGTTTTGACATGAAACGGGACAGTTCCCTTTGTTCAAAGGTGTTACCTGTGCAGATTTAGCTGTGCATAGCCTTGAGGCGTGAGATCTGTGAAAATAAAGAGGTTTGCTGGCAGAGAACACCTAGCAACACTGATTGTGAGATTGATACCGATACAGTCATACCTACCCCGTGGGCACAGACGAGTTATCATTAGGCTTTTATCCATGGAATTGTGTATCTAATTTATATTCTTAACAGGTGTTATGGACATGATAAACCCTTTCCTTTTGGCAGCATATATTCCGTCCTGTAATGACAGACCTGAACCGGGATGATTTACTACCTGGTTTCAATGTTTTCATCCCCAGATTCATTTTCAAAACTGATTTGGTATGGCCTCATATCCATGTATTGTGTTTTTTCAAATTATTTCATTTCCAAACCAAAGAGGATATTGTCAAGGTGGGGAAGAAACTGCAAACAGTCTCCATTGATAATAAGATATGAATTGTCCCCGATATGTTGGGCTGCTGTGGCAGGCACGTCAAAAGATCGGGTTGCCACTTGAAAAGAATGAATGACTCATAGTCTTAAATCAGGACATGCACCCGCTTTAATGATGTTTCCAATACCCCTGTTTCTATGTGAGTGCAAGTTTTATAACTCATGATCACGCAAAATCACCATAAACAAGGGAGTGGACTGGGACAGCATCACAAAACGCTTCCATTTGTCGTTGGAATGGAACTCATGGAACTCTACGAAGACTGTTTTCAATCACAGCCTGTTGATTGTGTGGGAAAAGACAACCATTTTGTAATCTACAATACACTCACTCATCAAAGGGATGCATGCCCCATGACTGCAATTTCAGAGAGTGGTACCAAAACTTGACACAAGTCTTGTTTGACAAAGTTTGCTAAACAGAGCCCAAGTTCTAAGCCAGAATGAAACAGATCCATTTAACAGGGCAGCTTATTTAAAAAAAATTAGCCTTTAGCCTAAGTGTCTTTGATTATTTTTTGTTCTGTGTTGTTGTAATGTTTATTGTTGTGTGTTGTGCTCTGAGGAGTGGACCCCTTCGAAAATGAGTTGAATTTTAAAATAAAATAAATAAACATACTTTAACATAATGTGGTGACAGCTGATATGTTATTTGTCTTGTCGTTATCCGGCTTCTATCCATTTCCGTCATGTCTGTTTCCTCTCCCTCCTCGAGCTCAGACTAAGGGAATGGCAGAGTCCGAGTCGGTAGTAATGGGTGTCCGACCGTATCTGATGGCAGAGCATTAGTTGGGCAGCAGGACTTTAACCAGGTCACCTGAACAGGGTAGCAAGCCATCTGTTGGCAGCCAGCTGCTATGTTTGGCACACTCACGGGACTTCATGTTTTGGCTAGCCATTACTCACACAATGCACCACAATATGTAACTCTGGGTCATCTTTGTGCACTCTTTAACCACATCCAGACATATTGCGTTGCTTCCTCCATAGCCAATAGAGTATGTCATCTGTCAGTTAAATTGTCTCCAGGTGGTGCAGTAGAGTGTCTTGAGAGTGTCAGCTAGCCTACCCCAATAGGTTTGACAAGGACATATACTGTACCCAACTTTTGCGTTGCATTTCTTCATTCTCAAGAATATTTGTTGACAGCAAAGTAAGACTTCATCACTGTCCCTAATGTTGAATAACCTTTTGACCACAGTCAAACACTCCTTTTCAATCTGAGCATAATTCATTTCGTCATCCATCAGGGTGCGATAACAGTATGAAAGATGTATTTCTGCCAAGAGCTGTTTTGACATAATGTGAAATCCTCTTCCTGTGCTGGGCTCCACACCCATGCTTTACCAAAACTGAGCAGGTCTTTGAGTGGGCGTGAGATGTCAGCTAGGTTGGGCAAATAGTATCTCAGATAATGTATTCCATGCATGCCCATGACATGCTCTGTGTTATGTGAAGGCTGAATGTTTCTTTTGGCCTCTGCTTTACCATATGCTTTCCAGTTTCGTCATCAAGGTGGACTAACAACTCACTCTGTTGTTGTTTGAATCGGTTTGCATTTTTCCCCTCACTTAGCTTCAGCTCAGCATCTTTGAACATTTGTACCCCTAGATGTTGTTTGTGCACCTCATGGCTCTTGACTAGTGATGTCCATTATGCTTAGGGATCAATTCTAATGCAAATATCTTTTCTTAAACTTTTATCCCACGATTTCTGTTCCCAATGTTCAAAGATGTGCCCACAAAAGGGACACCAGATTGAAAACGGTGTCGCCCCTCCTTCACCTTTGGGAGTAGGGGTATTTGCCAGACACCCACCGAGCTGTGGGGACAGAATATCGTACCACTTCATCTTTCTATGCATGAAACAAGGTTTACGCAACATTTCATCCCTTTGCAGTCTGCCCCCTGGACAATGCATTGCCGCCTGTGACTATTCCAGCTCCAGCTTTGTTCTTAATGATTCATACGAGTGTTGAGAAATAACATCTCCGCTGGCCCGCCGGCCGCCGGAGGCTGTGTCAGCTGTGAGTTCACCAAGGTCATGGGCTGAAAACATTGAAAGTCTGCCTGCCCGCTGTGTGTGTGTGTGTGTGTGTGTGTGTGTGTGTGTGTGTGTGTGTGTGTGTGTGTGTGTGTGTGTGTGTGTGTGGTGAAACATTAGGGTATTAGCGGTTAGTAACCTCACCATTTAGTCAGTAGTAACCTGCTGTATATGGAAGATTGGGGGAAGTCCACTTTAGTGCAGTGCAGACTGGAAAACATGCTGACCAGATGACATAGCAGTCAGCAGCTACATTCTATTATTATGTCGTCATTGTCCTTTCACCAAGTTGAGCAAAACTTTTGACTGTGAAACGGTTGACCTGGCTCAAAATCACCTACCAGCACGGTGAATCATGCATGGAATAATCAAGAACACTTGACCACTAATCCCTTATTTTTATCCCTTCTTTATTTATCTACAAGCTCGCAATGCAACATGTTGTGAGTGTGTTGAAATTCACCTGATATTCCCAAAATAGGGACACCAGGTTAAAGTGGTTACGAAGCAAAGCATTCCAGCCACACTTGTAGCGCTAGAAATATACTTGTTAAAACTATCACCTTTCAATTGGTGGCCTTCATCATCAGGGTCATCCAATAAGCAAATTGAGCCGGTTTAAAATGACCACGGACTCCAAGCTGGCAGTTCCTATCAGGACATTTAGATTGTTGTTTTATCTGGCAGTAATTACGGTGGAAACTGGTTCCACGTTGACAAGGATTGGCAGGGTGTAGCTGCTGGCAGCAATCTGAGAATTATTGGAGAATTATCATCTGGAACAAACTCAAATGACGCAGGTGAATGGATGAGCTGATAATGGAAAGAGAAAAAGAAAGAACTGAAAAAAGGTTGTTGGAAAGGAGTTATTGTACTGTATCTGCATGGATGCCCTTGAAACTAATACTGTATATACAGCAGTTTATGTGATATTGGTAATGCTGAATTCATTTTAGTAAATTATTTTTTTGTACAATTCAGCTAAATTTAGTTGTAGTTGAGTTTGACTGACAGGTTTAGGCCTAATAAAATAAAATAAATATTTAGTTATAGTTCATTCTTTCAAACCAACCTTTTATAAGCTGACTTCTCCCATAACATGACTTTTATTCTAAGACTTGTTTAACCTATACTTTGTCACAGAGTGATTATATTACATAAAAGTTGTATTGGGCGAATGACACATCAAGGACAGATAAGTGAGGACACCACCTGAAGGTTAGACCTTAGTGCACCTTTTTATTACTACCACCTTGACTTACAGTTTCATAAATTCATTAATGACATAACATTCATTTCAGATATTTTATTTGAAAACATGAACAATATTCCTTTGGGGGAACACGTTGATTAAACCAGAGTATTTTCTCAGAATCAGAATCCCTTCATCGTATAAATTGTATGCAAGCACTCAGCAAAATTAATAATGTCACTCTGT
Organism: Nannobrachium achirus; assembly: GCF_963921795.1. Taxonomy (NCBI): domain Eukaryota; kingdom Metazoa; phylum Chordata; class Actinopteri; order Myctophiformes; family Myctophidae; genus Nannobrachium; species Nannobrachium achirus. Next base: position 30,053,040 of record NC_137814.1, read on the forward strand.
TTGTAGTGTCACTCTGGTGTAATTTCAACACAATAAAAACACAAGACACAGACACAACAAAGTTAAAACAATAAAATAATATAAAATAGTTATGTCCATATACTGCTATTCATATCATTCATGATAATAGGCCTACAATATTGCACATGATATTAAAGTGCAAGGTACAGGGTAGTTTAAACTAGTCTCCCAGTTAAATAGAGAAAAAGAAGAAGCGCTGTAGGGCTCAGTAAGTGGCTCTAATAGATAGGTGCTCTTTGGTGATACATACAGGTAGGAAGAAATATGACCAGGTCATATTTGTTGCCTTACTCAAATAAATCCTTATATCTTTTCATCAAAGACGGAGTGCTAGGAATTCTTTCTTTTTAAGTCTGCAGCCCACACCTTTAGGGAGTTAAGCAGCACTTCTACGATAATACTTTTTTGTTCACAGTCTCTCAGTTTGTTTTATTCCAGTTAAGTGTGCATATGGATTTGGGAAACAAACTGTTCCTGTATCAAGTGGTGCGTGTTCTAAATGCCTGCCAGAGGGCAGCAGTTCAAAGAGGCGGTGGCCAGGTTTTATGGAGTCCTTGATAATGTTTGTGAGTTCATGACTGTCTGCTGAGATTTTTTTTGAGCAGTGCTCCTGGAAGGAGCTATGCTCCAACATCTGTCTTTGTCCGGTACGAAGCGTCGTGGACAAAGCCGAAGCGTGGCCTACCGTGGCCTACATCTTGGCATAAAGAGCTCAAAGTTTGTTATACGCACAGGGTCACTTTGGTCAAGCTTCACGGGACGCTTAATGAAATTAATTAAATATCACCGCTCACTTTACACTTGGTCTTATCTGCAGCAGAGCAGCCTGCGTTCCTCACTGGCATGTATAGTACAGTATGTCAGCAGACACTCGATGTTCGCCCGGTAGGAAGCCACCAGCAGCTTCCTCTCTGTGTTGTATCTCCTGAGCACTCTGGGGATGTACAGTAGAGTCTCTGTTGTGCTCTATTAACGGTTGCAGCGGTGTTGGCCGACCAAGATAAGTCCTCATGAGGACTCCAAGGAACTTAAAGGTCTGCACCCTTTCCACACAAGGCCCTGAGATGAGCCCAACCACAGTTGAGTCATCGGCACATTTAACATACGGTAGATGTTGGACGAGTAGGATGGCGATGCGAGGCGTTGTGAGCTTGTAGATCGGCCATTTTCACTATTTTAAATCGTTTTTAAAATGATAAATACAAAACGAACGTTTTTGGACATACTGTACAAGGTTTCCACCCAACAACGGCGATTTGTAATAATAATAATAGCTGGAATTTATATAGCGCTTTTCTGAGTACTCAAAGTCGCTTTACAACACTAAGTGTATGTGTGTATGTGTGTGTGTGTGTGTGCGTGTAAGTGGCAGGTAAAAACAACAACTTGTAAATATTCTTAGTCAGTGTTCACAATGTATGGCCATATTTAGCATAAAATGTTCCTCCTGTGATTGCCCACCCTGTTGTGTTTTGCGCTACAGGATCAACACAATCTAGATATATGAAAAAATCTGGATACTGTACTGTATATAACAGAACAGTGATACCCAAGGATCATTAGGAGGAAATAGGCATGTGGCATGCCAACTTAACACCAGGCTGTAACCATGATTTACATCTTGATAAATTGCACAGGTCTTCAAGGATACATACGGTATCAGATAACCATGGCACAATGTTATTGTTGTCTAATTCAAGGCCGTTGTATTGAGCTAAAAGAGCCATGACTGAGGGTTATCTATAGAACACCTAAGGCTAAGCTATTGTACTATACTGTACTCTACAGTGCTATTCACTCAGGGACACTGTACAATTTCATGGATAAATTCAAGGTCAAGGTCTACTGGCATCTGAGAACAAGTTTTACATTTGGCTACAACTTCAGGTTAGCCAGTAATAGTCTGAAACTTGACCTAATTATAGTATGACTATGAAGAATTGACTGACACATGCACACGTGCACACACGAGTTGAACGCTAGCACATGCATTCTTCTTAATTGTTTCCCACCTTCCCTGGAGCAATGGAGTATGTTGACACTAATTTAATGGATTTCAAAAGGAATACAATTGAAAACAATAACAACCCTGTAGAACTTTTCTTGGGGGCATATTGTATGAGTGAGTTATATTCTGTATGCTGCAATTGCTGATTGTAATCTGTAAATCCAATGTAGTCGTCCACGGAAGTGTTCCCAGCAAACACAAGCTGTGTTTTGATGTTTTTTTGTGGATTTCAATGTGGGTGATATGACATGATAGCCTTAAGCCATCATTTATACATTTTATCACCTTAAGATTTATGGAACAGAGTAATGATAGTGAGAAGCAAGGGTATGGGAGAGGTGAACATAATGCTGCCATAAGTGGTTTCAATAGAGAGGATAAGTTAGAATCAGGCCAGACTTTGACAACATTGTTTGAAAAAGAGATAAAACAGACTTTAAAGAGTCAATATCATGACAGTGTGCCTTTCAGGTTATTGCAGCTATAAAAAATATGTAAAGGCCACGCTAAACATTTGGATAGTGTTCCTTTACATTTATCAGAGACAGTATTCCTCTGCCTTTGTTATAAAGAAAAGTATATATTTTATACATTTATATTTCTTATACACTTATATTACATGAGCAATAAAATGGATGGAACCAAATGTTAAAGAACACACATTCAAAATGTGTGGCCAATACACTAATGTGTTGTTATTTATTTAGTTATTTTGTTACATACAGTATGTATGCAGCATGGTGAAGTCCTTCCTTCCTTTTATAGTCTAAATGTCACCATAATGTAGAATGCCCTTCCAACAAACATCAAAAGGTGTAACTCCTTCCTTAACTGCCATAAAAGTCTTCTCCTGCACATGTCTACAAATGGTCCTAGAAAAGCCCCTGACCCCTATGTAGACCACCCTCAGAAGCAGGACCAGAGATGTGGGCATGACTACACGATGCTGAGCTGGACATCTGACAAAACATGAAAGAAGGGCCTTTAATGGTTTTATTTGGTCACACATTTCTGTAATACTTGATTTTACAGTAGATGGAATTTGCAATGTTCTTGAACAGTCCTTGATTTGATTTCCAGCTAGGAACGACTGTAATAAGACTTGGGTCCCAGGATGAGTGTGCTGACACTTGCTGATTATTGGAGTTGTTATGGCTCTGAACTGATGCAACATCAGTGAAATTGTTATGTAAGAGCTTTGTAGTACCAGAGGGATGGAGCTGAACACAATTTTCCAAAAATGTAAGTATTGGGATGATGTGTGGTCCGTAATAAAGGAGATATTGAAATACGAAATACCAAAGACAAGCGTGATGCTATATCTAGGAAACTTGAAGGAAAACACACATGGAGATGACATGTATCTGGTCAAGGTGCTGCTGGCAGCCAAAAGCAAGATTGTGGTATAAAAGTGACCCTCCAACTTGTGGGCAGTGGCTGCGCATTGTGGAGGAAATATATGTGATGATGGAGAGATTTACACTCAAACTCAGGATATAAGAAGAACTGTTCCTTGGGAAATGGGAGAAATTCACATATACCGGTAAAACCCAACGAAATGACACCACAAATATTTGAAATGGACTAGTGTTATAATCAAAATGATGTAATAATGTTGACCCTGTGAATGTATGTAGGCCTACATGTAACAAACTGCAAATAAAAATCAAGTTAAAAAAATAACATATTTGATACAGTCTTTTTTTTTTTACACTCTAGTCTCTACCAAATTTCTCTGCCAAATAATAGCAGATCTACAATCTCACAACGCGTCACAAACACAACGCGTTGTGAGCTAGATCTGCTATTGTTTGGCAAATGTTCCGCCACAAAATGTTGGGGATATTTTGATAATCGTGATAATATCGTAAATCGCTTTATGACATTTTCATATTGTCCCATCCCTAAACACAACACAGCACAACATAACACAGACAGAAGCTGTCGCACCAAAATGTACTGTAAGTTAAGTAGCTACACTACAATATTATGTCATCGCAAAAAAAACACTGTGTACATGGCAACCAGATAGTCGTATTTTCCAAGTTGGCTCGCTCATAGTGATCAAGTGCCACACGCTGTATCTTACAGTAGGCGATCTGCTGATGGAACGATTGACTGAATGGCTGGTGTGACTGATTTTACTGCTCCTATTATCAAATACCATTGCAGATAAGTAGTGAAGGTTAGGGGAGCTGTCTGCTGTCTGTCAGCTGGGGCTACTGACCTTGAGCTTTAGTAATGTCCTTATCTGACACTATCTGCAGTATAATACAGATACTGTAGGGCTAAATGCTGAGCAACAGGAGTGTGTGCGTGCTTGCCAACATCAGATGTGTGCCATCATGTCGATGGGAGGGGTAGAGCTGGCGTTCATTCATGAAAGGTGTGAGAGAGCCGGGGAGCAAGAGAAGGTGTAATGCAAGGGTCTTCAACAGCGGGTCCGGGACCCCTAGGGGGTCCTCAGAGTTACTACAGGGGGTCCTCCAAATCTTTGTGTGATAGAAACCTTTTTCTCCTTTTTTATACTTGAATCCTAGAGTCCATATTCGGAGAACTTCAGCCAAAAATAGCAGATCTACAAGCTTACAACGCCTCGCTCTGTGAGGCGTTGTGAGCTTGTAGATCGGCTATTTTCGGCAAAGACGTTTGGTGTAGCAGGGAAAAAGAGCAGACTAAGTACTGAGTGAAATGTCAAGTTATGTCTTGTTATGTTCAAGTGGTTAAATTCGTAACTGAATTCAAAAAGAGAGTTAAGCCAATGAATTCCTCCATAAACACATTTATGCGTTGTCACTGCTGCTGTATTCTACTGAGTCGCCTGCCAGTGGGCAATCAATATTTGATTACCGGTAATTGAAATAAATATGAGGTCAAGCTTTACAAGATCAAAATTCAAGACGTCCTGGGTGAATACCTTATCAAAAAAAAAGTAATTTTATGAGTGAACCTGCCCTTTAACCCACTATGGCATGACTCTATTTAGCCTAGCTGGAGCTAGACTTCATCCCCACACATGTTAAAACCTATGGTTAAAACATGTATCTATACGCAGTTACTAGTTAGCTGCATTGTATATAGGCTGGCCCCAGGCTAGACTTTATTAGCCTTGCAGGCCATCCCGAGCTACGTCATCACCAATGTGCTTCCTTTCTCGGTCTGGTAGTCCTCCCAAAGTCTCCTTATGAGAATTTACGTTCTAATTTCCAATCAAATGGCTGCATTTGGAACGACCCGCCTCACAGCGCTCCTGATTGGTCGAGCGGCTGCTGCATGCAGCTCTCACATTTTGTAAACAAACATGGCGGTCCCCATGCCCGACGCGAGTTCACAAAATCGCAAATAAAAGCTGCATTAAGCGAAGTTTTATCTGAAATCAACGGAATCTAAGAACTTAAAAAAGAACAAAGTTTGCACTTTTGGAATTTCTGTCTGGAAAAGACGTAGTTGATGTTCTCCCGACAATGTTTTGATGCGCTGGTGACTACTGACTGGACCTGTCAGTCAAAGTGAGTAACTACGTCATCGCGTAATGCGTTGTCTATGGAGAACTCCCAGACGAGTCTGGCTGTTGCGAGGCTATGACTATGTTTGGGGGGAACTTGTTGGCCCCTGATAATAAATAAATAATAATACAGTATATCCCATTCCTCTAAATTAATTCATAATTGTGATGAGTCAGGCTGACTGAGAGGCCCTCAGTGGGCCTAAAACACCACCTGGAACCACATGGACATTTTAGAACTACCACAAGCAAACACAGACGGTCTGCAGTCAGGCCTCCCAACCGCCTGTGAGCTTTAATCTCAGGAATGACAACCACCATAGGCTGCTGCCCCAACAAAAGTGATCCAACTGCACTTTTTTTAACAAACAAAAGATACAGTTTTAGTACAGTATATATCGCATGTAAAAACAAACACACATACACAAGCAAAAACACATATACATACGCACACAAGCATGCCCATACCCATTCATTCATTCATTCATTCATTCATTCATTCATTAAAAAAGGCCAACACCAAGTACACATAGAGTATGATGGCAAATAGGAAATAGGGTTTTTGGGTCATTAAATTGAGTTTTAGCGCCCTCATGTGTGTTTAATTCCACACAACATACAGACAGAGCATGAGTTGACTAGGGAGTTTGAGGGTGCACTTCCACATTATACAGTAACAGTTCACACTGGTCACAAAAGTGTAAAAATCCGACCCCTGGCCTATGTTTTGCTTCAACTTTTTCTACACTCTCCTTCCCATCCACTTCAACAAAACTATCATGTGTATCTCAGATGAATAGCCTACTTCTGTGGTCTACTGGCCGTGGGCACAACTTCACAAGATAGTTAATTGGCACTGATTTGTCTGGTATGAACCAGGGACCTTCTGTTTCTCAGGCAGCCTACTGAGCTGGTTCTTAATGTCCCACCTTATAGAATGAAACCAGCATTCACATAAGCCCACAAGTGTTTAGGGCTGTCCCCCTGTCAATCATCTGAAGTTTAGCAAAAGTATACACAGAATACGGAAAGAAATTTGAAAATTAATATACAAACCTAAACTAAACTAAACATGTAATTAACAACAGAGAGAACCAGTAAGACTCCCTAATCGGGAGATAAGCGACCGTAGGTGGCTTATCTCCACAAATAGGGCAAAAATGTGTTTTTCCAAAATCTTCCTGATCCATGTTGATGACATGAGTGTAGACATGCTGTGTAGTGATATTCGTGATTTTAGGGCAAAAACTGTAGGAGCAGTGTCCAAAAATGTGTTTTAAAAATCGGCCTGAAGGTGGCGCTAGAATAGGGCCATGTGAGAAATGAGGGGTGTGGTCTCCGCGTTGCCTTGGCGGACGAATAGGTACCGGCCCCGGCTCTCCCGGACGCTCCTAGCCCGAGTTACGGCATTTTATGTGCGCTGCAGTGGCAGGGCGTCCTCCACTGGGGGCGCCACCACTTTTGCATCCGTTCTGGAGCACCAGGAGTTGGTGGTCCCCGGGAATTCCCCGTGAGCAGCCCCGTTGGGGTGGTCATTTGGTCATTTTTGCACATTTGGTCATTTTTTACATCTGGGGGTCCCCCAGGGACCTGGGGGTCCCTGGGGCTCCGGGGGTCCTTGGAGGTTGTAGTTTGGCAGGCAAGGAGTGTGTGTGTAAAATCTGGCATGGATCGGGTCAACGGGTGCGGAGATATAAGCAGGGAAAAAGTGTGACGTGTGACGTGTGAGCACATTTGGTCATTTTTTACATCTGGGGGTCCCCCAGGGACCTGGGGGTCCCTGGGGCTCCGGGGGTCCTTGGAGGTTGTAGTTTGGCAGTCAAGGAGTGTGTGTGCAAAATTTGGCATGGATGGGGGCAACGGTTGTGGAGATATGAGCAGGGCAAAAGTGTGACTGACTGACTCACTCACTCACAGACAGCCTGTGGAGGTTTTGGTAGTAAATGCGACCTACGGTCGCAATAAATAATAAACACTCACAGCCTTCAAAGCATCATATGTAATTAAGGAAAGAACGTTTTAAAAGTTATTGAAAGTTTCATGAATGAAGGACTCGCCCTGTCCCATTCCTATCCACGGGTTTCCAACGCCCCATAGTGCATTGCGCAGACGTTGTACCGAGCTTCCGGCGCCGCAGCCGAGTTGATTTACAAGCTCACAACGGGCTGCATCTGCGACGCGACGTGAGCTTGTATGTCTGCTGTTAAACCGGAAGTGTGGTCTAAATAATCTCCAGTCGCCTCCAGCAAACTCCTGCGGAAAGAGGTGGATACAGTACCAGTTGAGCTTGAGCCCTTGCAGCCCCTCGTTCCAGCTCTTACCAAGTGAAGTCAATTAAGTCTGTGAGGGTTCAGGACTTAAAGCTTTAGGGAGGGAGCTTTTTTAAATAACAAACCAAGTGGGATGAATCATGACACCTGCCCCCGTAAGAAGAGTCTGCAAAAATAGCCACCCTCTATGGTTGGACCATAACAAAACATACCATTCGATCAGTCACCTTCAGACTCCCATAAGGTGCTGTGATTTTTCCCCCCCTACAATATAATCATCATGTATTATGATTATACTTGGAGGAAGATTTTTTTTCTTCAAAAAAGTGTACAGAAAGTGTTAGAATTATGTTTTTATGTGGTCACACACACTATAGCCATCCACTATAGCCACCTGTTCATGAGGCTTGCCGCTTTCAGGAAGTAACCAAAGATACACAGGGAAAAATATTTGCATATTATAACCACACCTGGGTGTCTATTAGAGTAACTAAAAGCTCGGCCGCCCTTTGTCTAGTCGGCGACCTGGTCAACTCGGGAACGATGTAAATAGAGAATGAATGCCCCGCCCTTTAATGCAATCCCCATTATACCTGTTGTCATAGGACCCGTTGACCATCTGTTTGACTGTGTCCATGTATGCCCATATATGGAGATATCTGTCTGACTGCGTCCAAGTTATGCCCATATATGGAGATCTCTGTATCTGCCTGACAGTCGGCCGAGCGTCTAGTCGAGGACCGGCCTACTCAGGAACGATGTAAATACGGAATGAATGCCCCACCCTTTAATGCAAACTCCATTTTGACCATCTGTTTGCCTGCATGTCCAATTATGCCCATATATGTAGATATCTGTATCTGTCTGCCTGCGTCCATTTATGCCCATATGGGGATCTCTGCAGACACAGTGCCGGTTCTGGAAAACACTAATGTCAGACATTAGCTCCGCATACGGAGATTCCGGACCTTTCGCGCTGGTTCCGGATAACCGCATATCAGGTCAGGTCGAGGCCGGGCACTGCACTCCCTGCTGCGGCGGGGAACGCGTGTGCCGAATTCTGTGTAATGCAAACCCCATTATACTTGTTGTCATAGGATCCATTTTGACCATCTGTTTGCCTGAGTCCATTTATGCCCATATATGGATATATCTGTTTCTGTCTGTCTGTCTGCGTCCATTTTATGCCCATATATGGAGATCTCTGCAGACACAGTGCCGATTCCGGAAGACCCTGATGTCAGACAACAGCTCTGCATACGGAGAATCCAAACTTTTTGCGCTGGGTTTCGAAAAATCGCGTCTCGGGTCGGGTCGAGGACGGGCACTGCACTACCTGCTGCGGCAGGGAACACGCGCGCTGAATTTGAAGCTGGTGGGACGAACGGTTCTCAAGATACGCGGATTACATACATACATACATATATATACATACATACATACACACTCACAGAGATTTTTTGTTGACTCATGTGGCGTATGTGATGTCAGAGCCTTTTATGAAGTGATGTCACAATGAGTCAGCGCTTGCTCCGAAACGGCCCGATGTCAGTCATCTCTGCATATGGAGATTCCGATCCTTTCGCGTTGGTTCCGGAAAACCGCATATCGGGTCGGGTCGAGGCATAGCTAAGAACGTAGCCAAAGGTCTGAGCTATCTGCGTGCGAAATTTGGAGTCTGTAGAACCAACCATGTGCTGTCAGGGCTCTTTCGTGCAATTCGGCCTCGGCTTCAATTAGTAGTCACGATGTTAAAACTCCAAAGGTCACAGCAACAAAACCCAATACAAAAATAATGGCAAAAACAAATTCAACGTAGTGCTCCAGTGATAAGGACGTTTCAAATGAATTCTACCACAAATTCTAACAAAATGGAAGATGACACCAGAAATGTAAAGTATACATCCAAACACGTTAATTTTACAAACAAACACAAACCACAATGTGATATCAGTCACTGATATCTCAGTGTCAGTAATATCAGTGGTATAGTGAGGGTGTGGATGTGGGAAAGTGTATTGAAAAGTGTATAGATGTATAATTAAGTAAACAAACACAACCAAACAAAAGTTCTGTCGCCTGGTAGGAGAATGTCCCTGGCCAGCCAACTTAAATAGGGACTGGCACCTGCCAGTTGTAGGTAGGTGTGCCATTCAGACGCAACTCGACATGCTGACTTCGCCCCTACACAGAAACACAAACACACAGAGGACCACGTGGAAGGGGTCATCACACTAAATGTTTGTTGACTTTCTTTCGACTCCACACAGTACAGTCAGACAATTCTTGAATCAAATTAAATATTTTTTATTGATCATACAAATATTTTAGTAGACCTATCTGAAGCATAGTTTGGCATCAAGGCTCATTCTCTATTCATTCCCTGTAAGCATGAAATATTTACAATAAATAAGTGATATAACAAATAGATAATATAGGGAATGAAATAAGACCCCAAAGGAGAATATAGAAACCCACAGGTGGGGTGGCAGTGGGATTGCAAAACCTCATTAGACAGCAGCCATGTGCAGCACAGGGTAGCAGAAGAACAGCAGAGCAATCAGCGAGGAGGCAGAGCAGCGAATGATCAGGTTTTCAAGTTTTATAGCCGTCCCTAATCTGGTGAAGAGTGCATGTGACTGATCACCTGATCAGCTTTTGGCGCTGACCAGAGCAGAGTCCTGCAACGGGCCAGGTGCCTGCGGATACCCGACAGGTACCCGCGTTTGACGGGAGAAAAAAGGCGGAATATACTATCATAAATTCACGGGTACAAGGACGGGCGGTGCGGGACTAAACGCGGGCGGGCGGGCGACATTTTATTGTAAAAATCAGACAACTGTTTCAACAACAGGACACAACCACGGCATGCTTACAGCACTGTTTCTGCCTAAACAGCGTCACGTCACAGGAGCGCACACAGTGAGCAGCAGGACACACACAACACAGACACAACCATAAAGTAAACAAAGTAACACAGACGTTCTTCTCTGCTGCATGAATGTCGTTAGCCCATGTTCTCATCATAGCAAGGGTGGGTTAAAAGGCTATCTAAAAGTATTAAGAGTGGCAGCCGACCTGGCGTTTATGTAAATACTGTATATTGCGTCGCAAACACTGAGGACGGCGTGTGGGGACGATCAAGTACGATGCCATTTGGAAGCACACACGGCTAGGCTATCTTTACTGCATGTAATCGCGGGTAGACGGGCGGGCAACGGTTCCGTTTTTTGACGGGCGGGCGTGGGTCTGATTTAGACTTTTGTATAATCGCGGTTAGCGGGTCGGTCCGCGGATCGACGGGTGGGGCGGGCGCGGGTTGTCAAAATCGGACCCGTGCAGGACTCTGGACCGCAGTTGCCTGCTTGAACTAGCGCCGCAGGCTTCGCATAATTTAAGTGAACATCATCACCCCCCAAAAATACGTTGATGTATGTAATGTTACACATAATAAATGAACTGAAAGGCGTTATGTAATACATTTTGTTGCTATTCTAAATATGTTCAAATATAAACATTTTCAAAATACAGTCAAATTCATTGTGGAGAATATTGGTGTACTGTAGGTACTGAATCGCTCAGGATGTTCCAGTTGGATGGTGATCATGTCTGTGGTCATCACACCTATTGTAAGAAAGCGGAGCAATTGGTTCAGCCCCATGACCTCAATCATTAGAGCTGAATGTCTCTGAAACGTAGAGCACAACAATGTCACCTGAGATATGTCACATCCACAGTTTTGGACAAATTAAAACCACGTCTGTTTGAAAGATATAACCTGATATTCTGGCAGAGCTCTAAGGGAGGTGTGGCTATTGGAACAATCTGGTAAATTCCCTAATGGCCCGGCACACCTCGTTGCACTTCTTTGCACCGGTGACCTGCTTGTGGAAGTCTGTGAGTTGTTTGTGTGTGACAGTCACTGCGCCACGCAAAGTCTCTTTAGGAAGCCCCTTCAATGCATTCTCCAGCCAACGGCAGAACGTTGCCTTATCAAACACCATGATCTCCCACAGCACCTCGGACACATCTGGGAGTGTGTATGGCGGCAGGCAGAAGCAACATGTGTGCATGAGCTGGGTGACCATCTGCTGTCCGTGCTGCTCCATGGCCTTGCCAATCAATTGCTTTCGCACCTCAAAGTCATCTACATGATCACTGCTGACTCCAGTGTGGATGAGGTCTCGGACAAACTTCATGACACTACAGTTGGCTTCCGGGTGATCCAGCGCGGAGGCGGCAATGGCACACTGGATTATGTGAACAATGATGCTACTGCTGAGCAGGGTGACTGGACTACGCTGGACAAACCGGGTGGTGAGTCTAAAGAGATCATCCACCGTGTCAGGGTGGTTGCGCAGACCGTTGGGCTGCTCCAACAGCTGGAAGGTGGGCATACAGAGAGCCTGTAACATGTCTAATAGTCCTTGTCTGCAGCCCTCCTCCATGCCATACACATCTACCAGGATGCTTCCCAAGTACAAGAAGCAGGAATGGGAATGCACTTGGTACACACTCACCATCTGTGTGACCAGTGGCTGTAGTAGTGAGGCAGATCTCTTGCCAATGCAGCGAACAGCATATCTTAGACAGCGACAGCAGCGCTCCACAATTCGGTTTTCAGCCTGGTTTGTGTTCAGGGTCTCCGACAGGACAGGCCAGATCTCTTGGATGACTTTCTGACAGGGGTGAGATTGTCCATTCTCTACAATCGGGTTTGTGTGTCGAAAGATGATCGCTAGTCTATCTAGCCAGACAATGGGGTCACCTCTTTTTCCATTCGAAGAATCCTGAGTGAGAAGATTTTTGAGGGACATGACCTGCACTGCACACAGGTCGCTCATGCACTCAGCAATCTTCTCCAGTGGTAGACGGGTCAGGACAAGTGCCGTACCCTTCAGCAAACCATCTGATGCTTCCATAGAGAGAGCGAAGGAATCAAGGGTGCGGGCGATGTCCAGCAGGCTTTGGACATGCTGGGTCATGAGGTCGCTGCACACTGAGCAGATGTTGTGGATGGCCTTGGCTGCCACTGATGCCAGAGGCTTCTCCCTAAGCCCTTTCATTAAATAGTTCAACACAGGGTCTAAGAAGTGGGGGTTTATATTCACAACCTTGCTCATCTCTCCCACAAGTTCGATACTTGTGTAACGCACAGCTATGTGGACCGTCACTGGCAGCAGCACAACCTGCTGCAAAACATCTGTGAGGGTGGGGTTGTTTAGGTTTTTTTTAACAATGGAAGCCATGATGAACAGAACAGCTTCTGTCACTTCCCAAGGTGGGTTACCCTCTTTTAAAGTGGAATAAAGCTGAGAAAAACATTCCATGGAACCCACAAGGAAAATTACATCCTTGACCAGATCAGACACCCTCCACCGAAACTTTCCAAAGTCATCTGATGTGTCAGGGATTCCCTCGTGGTTGGGGCTCAGTTGACAGTGTCGGGCCAATCCGTGCAGCAGCCTCTGTATGTAAGGTCTGAAGATACTGTGGAGCGCCGCGTCATTGGTCTTGTATAAGTGCTCACCCAGGTTGTACCAGAAGTTAAAGGAGATATCAACAAACTCATAGTGAGGGTGAACTGCGCAGGTGATCAACAAGTCTAATGTCCGCAGATCTCCCATGCCCTGGCCCGGGCTCCTAACCATGGTGTCTAGAAATGTCTCACCCAGCTCTGTGAATATCCTGCAGTAATTCAGCACTTTGTCAAGCTCCTCTTGTGCCACAGCCCTGTGGTAGGCCGTCTCCAGCGTCAGAGCACCCTGGAAAAGCTGCTGGGCCAGGGCCATGTTAGCCTCCACATTCTCAGTGGCACCGAGGGCCGAGCATACGCAGTCCGACGCCACCTCGTGAAGGTCGGTGGAGATCTCATCCCTCTGCAGCACTTGGAAGAGGACCATAAGGATCTGACTGCTGGCCATGACGTTGCTGTCCAGAACGCCCAGGTTGAACCAGCTGCAGAGGCAGCGGAACACCTTGATCAGCATCTTCTCATCGTTTCCCGTCTTCTCAACACACAGCGTTAGTAGGGTGACCACGGTGGTAGAATAGGAGGCTAGGTCCTGTATGATCTCTGTCCTGCGGTTGTCTACGATGCGTAACGATTGACTGTGGACCTCCTCCGGCAGAACCGTCAGAATCTCGATCAGAAATGGCATGGTGCTGATGTCATTATTGTACTTTTCAATTAGGGTGTGAACACATCCTTTCCACGAGGCCATCTGAAGGGCAAGGTCTGCGATGGCTAGAGCCAGCTGTGTGACAATGACGGGCGAGAGGTCTTTGAGGTTCTGTATGTGGGATAGGAGCGAATCCCGCAGGGCGATGTGGGTCTCTGATGGGAGCTCATGGAATGATGTCTGGATCTTGACCTTCATTGTCTGTGCAGCGAAGTAGCAGGCGGACTCCATATCCTGTTTCAGCTGGAGGAGCTGGTCTGATATCTCCCACGCGTACATTGATCTCTGTAGCTCCCCAAGCCACACGGAGGCTCGCTCTTTACCGGCGGGGTCCGGGTCATGATAAAGAGAATTCACCGCTTGGTAAACAAGTGCAAGTGTGGGTTTACCTCCTTCCATAGTGCAATGCTGTGCTTCAAGTTGACAACTAACAGGAGTTATGTTGAGTGTGTTTAGCGTGTGTGTCTTTTCGGCCCTTATGTCGACCAACATCTCCGGTCTATGATGTCATTTAAATGACACCAGTACTATGATGTCTGCCATCTCCATATTTGGGCTTATTGAGAGACAGTCACATTCACAAAGACAGATACACAGACAGAGATTTCCTGGGATTTATTTATATATGAACTAATGCAGCGCCCATTGTCAGCAGGTACTACGGTATGAACTATGTCATCACCACTATACCTAGTGTCAGAGTAGGCTACTTAATGCAGTGACTGTTTCAGAGTACTTGGAGCCTGGCTGTCTCACTGTGTGGATCTCCATACTAAACTTTTCTTAATGCCTAGGCCACTGGTACAGTATGTCAAGCTTTATTGGGTTGACTGGTTGGTAGATTTGGTTTTAAGTTCTCATTTGTTGTGCCCCAGACAATATATTGTGTACCGTATTTTCCGGACTATAAGGCGCACTTAAAAGCCTTTAATCTTCTCAAAAAATGACAGTGCGCCTTATAATCCAGTGTGCCTTATATATGGATCATTCTTGACATTGACATTCCCTTTAGCACAGCTCCATCTGTTGGATGCATAACTCAACGGTAGCGTCTATTATGTGCGCCTTATAGTCCGGTGCGCCTTATATATGAAAACAGTTCGAAAATAGACCATTCATTGACAGTGCGCCTTATAGTCCGGTGCGCCTTATAGTCCGGAAAATACTGTATATACTTTGGCCAGTCTGAATATATGTATTTTAGCCTAATTGTGGGCTCACTGAAAGCGAGCACACGTATGTTATCTTCATTATTTATCTATCAGTCAAGTTCTCCTCGACAGTACAAAGGCACGGCCCTTAGCCAATGAGGTGCAGCCAAAGGGTAGATCTTTATGCCCATACATGGTGTTACATGCGACCCCAAACTGTTTTGTAGGAACATATATATATTATATATATTTATGTTATATATATATATATTTATATATTTCTAATTTATGAATGGCATGGTAACAAAATGTATTATTTAAGCCTAATACTTTACTTACTTACTAGCCAGAGAGGGTTATGGCACAACTCTGTTCACTGTGAATACATAAATCACAGACATTTTCTTCACTCTACAGCAGGGGGCATTTTCAGGTCAGAAAGGCAGGCAAGCAGCAGTTGACAATTCATTCAAAGCACATTTAAGTCACATGACCTCTATGGGGTGTCTGGCTGCATCTGCTAGCAAAGGCAAATAAATGTCAGGAGTCCCATTTTCTGAGTTAAGTCATGATTGTCCTCAGACCTGCAGACTTGAACGGTATGATATTGGTTCGACCTCCCGTTGGTACAGTAAGTAATTAGTCTATTCTATACTTGTAAATAGACTAAGCCCCCATGTTTCCACCCCCCCCCCCCCTCCTTTTTTTGTCCCCTTCTTCTGCTTTTGTAATTGATGTTATCCTATGTAAAGTACTATGTTCTATCCGTCTGTCTTTCAATGTTATATGAGATACATAAAGTCTTTCCTGTGCAAATAAGCCGTAAGGTTTCTAGGATCTCCTTTTAGTTGACCTTTTCTATTTCCTATTTCCTACATCATAGGGTGCGTTTGGAAATACGCACCGGGAGCGATATCCAATTATTCTCATCACCAGTGTTCTGAAATCCCTAGCATTTGCCCTACTGGTAAACTACAAAACAACATGAATATACCGGTAGAGCGGTCCGCTGGACCAAGTTTACATTCATGCTACTCATCACTATAACTATAACTTTGTCCACTGCAATTATTACAGGTTGTCTTCAAAATGTTGTTCAATTATAATGCGTTGAATAGTATTTATGCAATATCACTCAAGCAGAAGTGCTTTTCCCAGGTGTGCCTGTGGCCCCCGGTCACCCGGTGTGACTATTCTCATGGCAGACCCCTGAACAGTGTTTGTGCCTAG
Source organism: Nannobrachium achirus (assembly GCF_963921795.1). Lineage (NCBI taxonomy): Eukaryota > Metazoa > Chordata > Actinopteri > Myctophiformes > Myctophidae > Nannobrachium > Nannobrachium achirus. The sequence continues at coordinate 30,069,407 of NC_137814.1, forward strand.
TTTGATGCAGACTGGAGCAATGCGGTTGCACCATTGCTTTTATGCAACAGTTCTACAAGCATCATTTATTGGTTAACAGATTATGACTTGTTTATTAGACTCCACCAACAATAGTTCAACAGGACAGACACTTTGTGAAGGTATGTTCATTTTATGTTTCCATTTACTGTGCATGAGCAATTCTGGTGAGTTTAAGGGGAATAGCCTACCACTAATTTTCAACTTTGAACTATATCATTAATATACATTAGAGTTTAATTAATATCACCGGTAATATAATATAATAGTCTGCAATATACACCTTCATGCTGTCACTAATCACATGACCCCACAATCAATCCTCTAGTTCTAGGCAACACAGAACTTTTTTCTTATTTCCACACTAAGGTATATTAATGACAGTTCAATGTTGAAAATGAGTGGTATTCTCCTTTAACTGTTTGATAAGATCTTTTTTGTCAGCTTTCAGACCTGCAAGACAAACAGGTTGTTTTGTTTCCCCCTTTTTTTGTTGTTCTGTGAGCCATTATACACTCACATTTCACATGAAACTCTCTATATTATTTATATAAAAGCATGCCTCACCTCAAATCCCACGTGGGTTGCTGTGTGACAGTGGCTGTGGTTTGTGTAAGACGTGTGATGTGTTTTGTTGCTGGAGTATTTGCCAAGTAAATGTACACATACCTGAAATTTGTCCTCCATAATTACCTATCCTAACTATTTGTTGTAGTGGAAGCTATCAATACAGAGCCTGGGGAGCAGGGGCTAAGCATCTTGCTTGGGAACGTGTGTGTCCCTGCCTCTTTGAACATCCTGGCCTGGGTAACATCTGTGATACTCCCAGGGGAACGGTGGTAATGTATACCAGAAGCTGTCTGTCGCAGCTGCTACTCTCCTGGGCTGCAGATAGAGGGCTTTTGCATTTTCTCTGACTCTCTTCAAGAGGCCTTTATGATTGTTTTGCTTGTTTGTTCAACTTCATATAATGGCATAGTGGAATATTTTGCTCCATTCTTGTCACTTTTTAAGATGAAGTCCGGTTTTAAATCCTAATTCTCCTCTTTGCTCCTGCATAATAGTAAAAGACCTTGTTCAGTAAACCTTTAGGATTGTCTGATATTTTATAATGTGCCGTCTTCAGGCGAAATAGGGGAGTTGTGTGTTGTTTTGTCTTTCCATACTCGTCTAATCTCTTTTGCAACACAAATGTTTTTATTTCATTGTATTTATTTTTTCCAAACTGCCAAGGGTAGGGCTCGATAAGCACTGTGTCAAATGGACTTGACAACTTGTGCCTTGGACTTTCCTTTTCTTTTTTCTTTTTAGATCACAGCGCATATTTTATTTGGACGATCAAATCGCGTATTTTATTCGGCCAATCACAGCGTGTCTTTTGTGTTTTTTTTATATTACAGCAGCTACCTGGAGTGATAGTCAATGAGCTAAACATGTGTTCTGGACACAGGTATCGTCCTCGATCAGGTATGGATGTTAAAGGAGTAGTTCACCCCCAAAATGACTTTTTTTCTATTGATTACTCATGCCATGGAGAGTAGAGTTCAATCAAATTTTTTGTTTTTTGTCACATTCCTAAGACAAAAATTTACCCCCATTGATTCCGGATGGGGACCCGTTTCGAAACGTATCCCCATCCGGAACGAATGGGGGTAAATTTATTGTTATCACATTTTTGTCTTAGGAATGCGACAAAAAACTAAAAATATTATTGAACTCTACTCTCCATGGCATGAGTAATCAATAGAAAAAAAGTCATTTTGGGGGTGAACTACTCCTTTAATGGCTAATAAGGCACATTTGTGTAATGTGATCTAAATATTTATGCATGCAAAGTTTTATAATGTATTCTCTGCCTTTAGCTCTTACTATTACTTGACATGGGTTCAACCAGGCTTATACCCAAATGATATTGGGGTAGTAAACCTTTTACACACACACACACACACACACACACACACACACACACACACACACACACACACACACACACACACACACACACACACACACACAGTCTGTTTTAGCATGGGAAAGTGTGCCACTTGGTTGCCATGGTGACCATAAAACCCCTGTCACCGCATTAATCTGTGGCCGTGTCCCCCGGCGACAAGGAACACTTATAGGGGATGATGTATGAGCCATCTCACATGCACACGCGTATACATGATGCACGCACACACGTGCGCCCACATACACATTCAAAATTGCATGCATGAACATACTGTACTGTACATCCATGCATGCTTAGGCACAAAGGGACATTCATACCTGTGCATGTACACATATCGTCAATGTCCGGCAGAAATACAATACTTCGTCATACAAAAGTGTCTCACAAAAGTAGTGAAAATAGCAGATCTACAAGCACACAACGCCTCGTTAGTAAAACTAAAGCATTAATCTGTGAAAGTTAGAATATGAAGATACAAGGCTTCTGCCCGACAGCAACGATATGGGGATGCTACCCTAAACACGTGCCATTGAATTATGACAAAGATGAACCGGTTAGACTGGTGTGACTGCTGCTGTTTCATTTCCTGGCATGTCCTGCTGGCTCTGTATTTTGTTCATCATATCTCAGTCTCTCAGTTTATCTCAGTTTGTCAGCCTGCATCTCTCCCTTCACTGCAAAATCCAGAGAGAGAGAGAGAGAGAGAGAGAGAGAGAGAGAGAGAGAGAGAGAGAGAGAGAGAATGAATGAATGAATGAATGAATGAATGAATGGATGGATGGATGGATGGATGGATGGATGGATGGATGGATGGATTTTTCTTTTCATGCCACAAATGTGGCCCTTCCCATGTGGGATTATATGATGATGACACACAAAGCATAAGTCTGAAATAACCTGCCGGTATTACAGCCTGGCACAAATAGAAAAAGTGTTTCACTTTCAACTTTCTTAAGATAAACAGACTATACAGAGGTTGTAAGGGGCCTTTAAATGGCCGTCCTCTCCAAATAAAAGGAGGACCAAACAGTTAGCAAGGTGTATGATTTCCCTCCTTATTGGTGTGTTTGTGAATGAGTGGTGAGGAGTGACTGTGAGTATTAGCTGGTGGGAATGGTGAGAGTGGTGGCTGAGTGTGATTTACTGTGTGGTAATTAACAGGTGGAGCTACTGCAGGTGATTGGCTCATGTGACCAGCCTGGTGTCTATAAAGATGGCTGCCACCAGACCATCTGGCGTCTTCCTCCTTGTCAGCCTCCAAAACAACACCAGTCCTGTGGTGCAGTGATTGTTAGAGTTGACAATGTTTTATAGTTGTTAATGCTACTTTGGGTCACAGCCATGGTAATGTAGGGGTGGGTGTCCTTTCATTTGTGTTATTTACCCCTGAGGTAATCTACTCATGTCTACAACCTCTATTTAAAAAAAAATCACTTGTATTTTTGGACTTTTAAACTGGTGTTGGTTGGCTATGTTTGGGGACTGGGAAGGAGGGAGTCCATTTTTTGTTGCGGCCTTGGCTCCCCTAGGCCGGGCCGTAATTATCAGCTATTATTGGAAGCTTCCTTTATCCATGATTGATGTCTGCTGTGTCTGACAAGTATGTCAACCGTATTGAATGTAACAATGTTCTGCCTGATGTTCGGCACTTTGTACCTGGCTGTGTTCCTATTGTCTGACTGCACTGGCAGTGTTTATGTCCTTTGTACAAAGCATTCTCGGTTGTGTAATTTGTACCCACTAGCCCTTACCCGTTCAAAGATATGAGCTCCAAAATGATGTGCAGTGTGTGGGTTATGGGATGTGCACTGTGCATACAGTATATGAGGGATGGAAAGTAACTTTAACTGTTGCTTGCATGATAATATGTAGGAGCATCAATGTAAGAAATACCCGTTTCGTTTAATGGCTACCCCCCCCCATCCTCCCCCCCCCCCAGCCCACCCACCCACCCGCCTGCGCACACACCCGCCTGCCCACACACACACACACACACACACACACACACACACACACACACACACACACACACACACACACACACACACACACACACACACACACACACACACACACACACACACACACACACAGAGAAAGCTGGTTAAACATGTTGCCTCATGCTAGATGCAGAATAGATGTGCCTCATGCTAGATGCAGAATAGATAGTAGACCATAAAAATGCTAATATACAGTATATGATTTGTGAAAGTGACAAACGGGCTTCACAGTTATGTTAGGTGTGTTCATATGCTAATGGTGATGCGATTTCAGATCAATTGCTCCAGCCACTGAGGAGAAACGCTTACCCGTTCAAAGATATGAGCTCCAAAATGATGTGCAGTGTGTGGGTTATGGGATGTGCACTGTGCATACAGTATATGAGGGATGGAAGTAACTGGTGCTTGCATGATAATATGTAGGAGCATCAATGTAAGAAACCTGTTTCGTTTAATGGCTACAGAGATACTGTTCCCCCCCCCCCCCCCCCCCCAGCCCGCCCGCCCACCCACCCGCCTGCACACACACCCGCCTGCCTGCACACACACACACACACACACACACACACACACACACACAGAGCTGGTTAAACATTTTGCCTCAAGCTAGATGCAGAATAGATGTGCCTCATGCTAGATGCAGAATAGATAGTAGATACACCATAAAAATGCTAATATACAGCATACGATTTGTGAAAGTGACAAACGGGCTTCACAGTTATGTCAGGTGTGTTCATATGCTTATGGTGATGCGATTTCAGATCAATTGCTCCAGCCACTGAGGAGAAACGCTGTGACAGACACTCAGACATTCGCAAAATTATAGTATAGATGGTGCTGCTACTCCAACTAAGCCCATAGCACTTACCGTAGCACTCACCTACCCTCTGACCATGCATGAAAGCTAGATAGCATTCTTAGGTTGCTAAGTTTTTTACTGATTAGGTGCTCAAGCTAATTGCTATCATTCTATTTTTGTGAACACAAATATTTCGTGTGTGTGTGCACTGATTCCAAGTCGTTTCATACAAATAGACAGGCAGTTACTCACATCAGACATCACATGTACAGTATAATATTATTTCAATAAATCATAGGCCATAGGCTTCTCTGCCTTTTCTATAGAGGATATGAGCACATACATGTGTGTGTTCACACACTAATTTTTTATTGTATATGCCTTACATAAAGAGCAAAGAAAATTTTGGCGCAGGACACGTCATGCAGAGCATACATTTGGCTGAGCTTAGAATTAGGCTAACAAGGTATACAAGAAAATGTGCATATACTAAGTCAAATATTTCCCACGAGATTGACACAGACCTCACTCTCCCCACTTCCTCCAGGGCCTGTGATTTTCCCAAGAAATGCTCTGAACGGCCTGTTCAAGCGTGTCAGGTCCTTGGTCTGACCAGAGCTTTTAGACTTAAAGCTATACTATGTAACTTTTTTAATAAAACAAATCTTAAAATTGTCCTAATTATTAAATCGCTAAAGTTTTAGAACACCCACTCTGTTCATTTCAGCTCCCAAAGCCTTTTCTTTATATGTGTTCTACTGAGCCCTGGTGGCCGTGACCGGGGCTGTTTTTCCCGGCAAAATTACATGCATCATTCTGTACACGTGTCTCCCTACCGGCCAATCAAAGCCCAGATCATACACTGCCGAGCTTTTCAGGAAGTACACTGCAGTGTTTACACTGGGCTAGGAGTTTAGCATGTAGCTCCCCAACCGAGGCTCGTAGAGGGACACGAAAGACCTCTATGGATAGGTCTCGGCGAGGCGAGGCGGATGTGGTGGTCTGAAGGCCCGGTCCGCGGCGAAAAACGGCCGAAAAAAGCAGACGTGACCGCGGTTTGCTATAACGCTACTGACCACTAGTTGAGCAACTTACACAGTATAGCTTTAAAGGACTTCATCTGTGAAAGGCACCCAAGTGTTGCGCAGAATGTGGTGACCTATTGATTTCTGTTTCACCCGCTGGCTGCAGCCGTGTTCCAGCAGACAGGGTCATGTGCTGTGAATCGGCCAATCATCAAAAGGTCGCGCAAGCGTCACTTTTCTTTCCTGTATATTTATCAGATAAAAATGCCTAGTGTCATTGCCTGAGTAGTTAGCATGTCAAGGGCCTTACTCACCAGTAGCTCAACTGCATGGCGAAATGTGTTTACTTTCTCTCTTTCCTTAACCTCTGCTGTCCAGCCCATTCACGTGGTCATCATTTTCCTCTCAGCAATCCTGTTATTGTTATCATGAAGATGACATAGGAGTCAGCAGATGTCCCTGTCAACAACAGTCAACACTGTGCTGAGTCTGTGAAAGTGACAAAGACGTCAGGTCACATCGCCACGGCACAGGACCTAAATGTGACACACAATGGGCCCTATTTTCGACGCCTTACCCCTTATCCATAAACTTCTTTGCCTTTTTTTACTACTTTGAGAAACATTTAAAAAAACTTCAAATAGCCAATGTACATCGACACGTTGTTAGCTTAGATCGGCTATTTGAACTATTTAAAAATGTTTTACAAAATACAAAAATTAAAATGCAAAAAATGTAGGGATGCACGTGGAGGCTACTGTCTGTTGGTCACAACAACTGGACGATGCCCAGTGCAATTCAACCTTACCAAAGGCCAGTGGGAGCCTTCAGTGCAACCACAATTCTTTACCATTGGCCAGTGGTAGCGGCCCAGTCCAACCACAATTCTCTGCTGATGGTCAGTGGGAGCTGTTCAGTGCAAGCATAGTCCTCTAATGTATTTTGGACACTGGGATTTGCCCATACCACCACAGACGTCTACTGCCTTTTGGCCCCTGGGAGTTGCCCATGTCATACTATTGGCTACTGAACAACAGCTCCATTGGACCTTTTGGGCATTCACTTTCTTGCTCAATGGTACATCGAACATGACTATTTTACCACAGTAACCACAGTGAAATCCTCAGTTTAAATTGAACCCTAAGAGTATAAATCTGGACACAAATTGGGGATTTTCTTGTGTGCCCTTATATTGAATTTAGAGCCTCAAGCTGCAATTCAATCTCATAACCTGCCGTTATGAATATTAATTAACTTTTCAACATTTTATTCATCTTAAACTGCCTGTGTGCGTGTGTGTGCATGCGTGCGTGCGTGTGTGCGTGCGTACATGCATGCATGTGCGTGTGTGTGTGTGTGTGTTTGAAAGATAGTGAGTCGTGCGTGTGTGAAACCTATGCTCAGTTGCTTTGGACAGTAACACAATGTTCCTCTGAAATGATTCCTTTTTGGCGACCTTAACGGAACATGTTGCGGCCGACTTCTGGGTCCAAGCCGCTGGTTAAGAAATGGCCTACCCCTTTTAAAGTATTCTTTTCAGATGCACTGGAAGCCTCTTTCAGCGATGAATCAGCATTAAATACGGCTGCTAAAATATCACAGTCCACTAATGCAGTGGTGGTGTGATCCACAGTCACAGGCATGTACTTCCTTCATATTCCATGTCAAAGCAACCCACTGCTCTCAAAACTGCACACTTGTGTGTGTCCTGACCAAAATCTATGAGTCACTTCAACCCACTGCCCACTTTGTACACACTTTTGCGCTCTCTCTGATGCGCAGGTTTTGTTTTTCTTTCCCTCCCTGCCTGCCTTGACTCTCTCTCTTTCTATACCCGTTTGTTTCTCTTTCTCAGTCTCATGTCCATGTCAGCAGTGGTAGAAGAAGTAGGCCTACTGAGATGTTTTACTTACCATACTTAAGTAAAAGTATAAATGTAGAAATACTCTGTTAGGTTGAAGCCACACCAAAGTACCACCACGACCATTACATCTGCTATTTTTGAAAAATCGTGAAAATGTGTGCAAGTCTTTGAATATTTAAAATCCTTCTAAGGTTTTTTGAAAAACATGTTTCTATGTCAGGGGTGCTCAAACGTTTTCACGTGAAGGACCCCCAAAATTATATGTATTTGGCCACGGACCCCCATCTCAAAATATTTATTTCCAGAAGCAACATTTGAGTTACAAATGTTCGCTTAAAAAATACATATATTCAAAGATTTGCACACATTTTCACGACTCTTAAAAAATAGCAGATCTACAAGCTGTGAGCTTGTAGATCTGCTATTTTTCAATAGGTAAAGTATAAAATAATTCCAGGCCCCTCCTTCAGCGCTAGTAACTCAGTCCCACTCCCCCCCCCCCCCCCTGTTCCTGTTCCTTTCTCAGTGTCTCTGTCTCTCACTTTTCATTCCCTCCTCTTTTTTCACCTATCTACTTTTTTTCCACCAGTTTTCTCTCTCTCTCTCTCTCCTCTGTTATTTGTCTGTTCATTTACTTTGTCCTGCATTCCAAAGCATGGGCCATGCCATTCTCTGTGGAAAAAGGATTTGTCTTGACCTCAGGCAGTCACAGAGAAAGGTATACATAGTGGTTGCTGCATGCATGTAGTTTAATGTATTTGCACAATGATAAGGCGCATAAATGCACCTTTCTTTATAAGGGCTGTCAAACGGTTCTATACATTATATCGGTTACAGTATAGAAGGGGATAAAGGTGTAATATATTTGTAGGCCTAGGTGTAAATAACATCTGATACTTTTATTTATATTGACTGAAGAAATTGGTGGCACATTCAACATTTTTTCAGAAGATTCACCTCAATGGTTGCTGTGGAAGTTACAAATGCACCAGACTGATCTTAAACAAATTCCACAAGGTTGAAGCTGCCCATGTTCTGTTGGATGTTTGGAAGTTCTGTTGTCAATAATTATGAAGAGATTTCAGTCAGTGCCTGTGTTAACATGATGGCTACATGCATGTGTGCAAAGAGCCAATCAATATCCATTAATCTTTCACCAGACAGGTACCATAGTAGTCTGAATATTTTAACAGATGTAATTGTTTCCTTGGAACAAACCAAATGTTAAGTTATTAGTAATGTATCTGAAGAGACAAATAAGTTCAGTTAAGAGAACAGACACACCAAGCAGTTAATCGTGTGTTTATGCTATAATGTGTTGCTTTCTTGAGGCGTACTGCTGACAGGATATATGATTTATTTACTTCAGTCAATGAACCATTACCAACGCCATCACACATATAATGGAAAATACTCCTGTGTGTGTGTGTGTGTGTGTGTGTGTGTGTGTGTGTGTGTGTGTGTGTGTGTGTGTGTGTGTGTGTGTGTGTGTGTGTGTGTGTGTGTGTGTGTGTGTGTGCAGACGCACGCACGTGTGCGCATGTGTGTGAGTTGAAATCATTGATCCAGGTCCAGCTCCTTTCATCCATATGATTCCATTACCACTGAACCCCTTTGAGTACAGGGAGCTGGCATTTGGCCCTGATTGTATATTGTGCATGCATGCGTGCGTGCGTGCGTGCGTGCATGCGTGCGTGCATGCGTGCGTGCGTGCATACATGCGTGTGTGAACACAGCACTAACATTAGTAGGCCTATTTGTGTCATTGCATTGATAAGGTGGTGCATGGATATGAGTCCTCCAAACAGTTAAGATCCTGCCCTGTAACTACAGCCCATGAAACAGCCCAGTGATTGTTGGGCCAAGTACAGTACATGCACGGTAGTGAGTGCTCACCATAGGCGCAAATCGCGGGGGGGACAGGGGTTACGTGTCCCCCCCCAGGTCCAATTGGTACCCCCCCAAAAAAAAAAAATCTAAAAAAAAAATTTTTTTTTTCTAAAAAAAAAAAAAAAAATTCTAAAAAAAAAATCTTTTTTTTGAGAAAATAATTATTGATGACATTTTAAAGTATTTAAGAGTGCTGCTGGAATAACTCAATAGATAGTCCCCCCAGGAATCCGCGGAGAAAAAGTATTGATTCCGCGGAGAACAATCCTGATAATGCGGAATTCTGCGGAGAACATTTCTTGATTCCGTGGACATTAAAAAACAACCTAAAACCAGTAAGACTCCCTAATCGGGAGATAAGCGACCGTAGGTCTCGCTAGAAGAGGGCCATGTGAGAAATGAGGGGTGGGGTCTCCGCGTTGCCTTGGCGGACGAATAGGTACCGGCCCAGGCTCTCCCGGACGCTCCTAGGCCGAGTTAGGGCATTTTATGTGAGCTGCAGTGGAGGGGGTCCTCCACTGGGGGCGCCACCACTTTTGCATCCGTTCTGGAGCACCAGGAGTGGGTGGTCCCCGGGAATTCCCCGTGAGCAGCCCTGTGGGGGTGGTCATTTGGTCATTTTTGCACATTTGGTATTTCTTTTACACCTGGGGGTCCCCCAGGGACCTGGGGGTCCCTGGAACTCCGGGGGTCCTTGGAGGTTGTAGTTTGGCAGGCAAGGAGTTTGTGTGGAAATTTTGGCATGGATCGGGGCAACGGTTGTGGAGATATGAGCAGGGCAAAAGTGTGACTCACTCACTGACTGACAGACAGCCCGTGGAGCTTTTGATAGTAAATGCGACCTACGGTCGCAATGACCAGTTATCAAGCTAAAAATTATATAGTTCTAACAATCAAGTAAAACCCTTCATGAAATAGCTACAATTAATTGTAATTAGTGGTTAGAATAATCAAATAATCATTTTTGAGAATAAAAATCTAATATTAAATCTATTATTTTTTAATTGCTATGGTTTTTAATAATTACTTTCTGTTGCAAAGACTATATTGTCATCCAAACCATGCCCATAGTAAACACATTTTAGAGGATACTACCTAGAATAGGTGTAATATTTATTTATTCTCTTCTGCATTAGCAGGACCATAGAGAGGAACTATAGTTCAGGACACAGTTTCTGTCAGGAACGATTGTGGGACCGGACCATCCAGCAACAACAGCAGGAGGGAAGCTAAGCTCTGTATGAGGTGGCCACTGGTCAAATCATGTACAAATCGTTTTATAATAGTAGTAATAACAGTTGACTCTCAGTCTGAGAGTCTCAGAGTGAGTGATGACATCATAATGTGGCGACTTTGTTTTGGCTGTGGTGGATACACTCTCTTGCTGTGGTGTGGAAGAAGCCAGAAGGACAGCATGATTTTTTCATTGGACTATGTTTTCATTGGACTACATTTATTGGAATTAAATGGATACCGACCTCACAACCTGTCCCAAGTTGCTACAGAACTAGAACTGTACATTTCGGGAGGACCAAGTTGACCAACAAGCAACAATGGTAACTATTTACTTTTTCATGTAAGCTTTGGTTGTGTTGGTTATTGCAGTAGTGATAACTTGAAAAGTAAATAAATAATACATCATAAAACCGTTAAGGCCCGTATCTGAAGGAAAATGAGGGGGTAAAACTGGCCGAAAACCGATCTCTGCAAGCCAAAAAAACGAAATCGCGCACGCGCATCGCGCACGCGCGCCCGGCGGCGCGCGCGAACCCCCCTATGCATTTCGTGGATCTACGCGGCTGGTGCTCACCATAGACATAGAAAGGTAGGCGCCTCCAACGGCTCTGGGGCGTTGGTAAAAGAGGACTGGCAAACTTCCTGAAAAGACACGCTGTGATTGGTCAGTACTAGTAGTCAGTTTGAGTGGCAGAGGGCCTTCCATTCCATACTTCCGCACTTCCGCCAGCCCTGTTTTACCAGTCACGCCAATGAACTGCAGCTTTTTATATCTGTGGTGCTCACTGTTCGGATAAAGCAGGTGTAATGTTCCTGCCCACCACCGCACTCACTGCATGGGAGTTCACACGTCTTTGGGAAGCCAAGTGTCTTGCACTATAGTGACTCCTGCAGGTCGGTCAGGGCACCTGTTCAGAGGGTTGTTTGTGGAGCTGAAGATAGTGTGTTCCTCTGCACAGTGCACACGTAATGTCTTCCCTGGTGAAACACACTGTCAGATGAAAAGAAGACACTTTGAGGTCACGTGTGTTGGCAGAGACACAAGGAAGGTCATCTGTGCTCTCTCTCTCTCTACTAATTGGCACTAGAAAAAGGGGAAAGTATTGTGAGTATGTAGTGTACTAATTATTATGTAATAGAAGTGGACCAGCCCTAGGACACTGCCAGCACAGCACAAAACCCGCCATCCCCAGTCTGTGCAGAATGTACCGCTCACACCACCACCAGACTGTGCACCATCTATGCACAGCTACACCTAACCATGTTCTGAGCCTCTCAGTGTCCACTGTCCCAGTGGCGTCAGTTCAGAAAAAGTTAATGGCAACATGACTGGTGTCTTGTCATGTTACCATACCTTAGCAACATGTCATGATACATTTATTTGAAGTATACTACATTTTATTTTCCCCCGGGTTTCTACGGTTTCTTGGGCTGGATATGGCAGCCTGGGGTTGTTCAAGTGCAGCTAAACGTGGCATGTTAGTAAACGTGCCACAATTAACAATAATGCATTGCACCTGTGCAGCTGACATGCGGAACCTGGGAATATACCATTTTGTCAAGAGTGTGGAGAATATAATTATAATACCTTGTTGAAGTGACCATTTTGTTAAATTTAGCTTTTGTTGTTATTTTACTGTAATTTAACAACATAATAACCAGCACAGATAGACAAAGAGACATTCAGATTTATATTTAAAAGTAACTTTTATTTTCAGCCCTGGACGCAGGGTATGGCAGCGAGTAGTCAGAGCATGCAGTTGGATCCATCAAAGTCAATTATCTTCAGGCCCTTAAACAACAGTTCCTAGACACCTCCTGACTGTTCCCAGTGCATGACGGAGGAGGATTTCACAATAAATTGAAATCTCTGTGTTTTTCTTATCACAATAAACGATAAAAGTGGAGCGGTGAATTTGAGCAGCTGTACCCTATGTGAGTGAGTGAGTGAGTGAGTGAGTGTAAACTGTGCCTGTGAGTGAGTGGTGAGTGTGCCTGGCCTGCACAAAACAGCGCCCCTCCTTTAACTAGTGTGTTGTGTGTGGCCACTCAAGGTATTGCCAGGCTACGGACGGACACGGCCAGCCACCCAGCCACCCACATACCCACGGACATACCTGTCTATTGGGAGCGCTTTCACCGCTCCAATAACGGTTATGGCCCCTTCTCTATTCTACTGTAGCCTCACATGGCTTTTGCACCTTGCTTTCAGAACAACCGTGTGCATGTGTGTGTGTGTGTGTGTGTGTGTGTGTGTGTGTGTGTGTGTGTGTGTGTGTGTGTGTGTGTGTGTGTGTGTGTGTGTGTGTGTGTGTGCGTGCGCGCGTGCGTTCGTGCGTTTGATCACAGGATTCTGTCTCTGTTGCCTGGTTTTTCACCGTTGCTAAGCAACAGTGGGGGTTAGCCCAAGTGACAGCGAAACACATCAAAAGCTGTGTGTGTGTGTGTGTGTGTGTGTGTGTGTGTGTGTGTGTGTGTGTGTGATGAATATATTATTATTAAACAACAACACCTTCTTATTCCCATATGAGATACAATAATCCATCACACAGAAATAAGACAGGAGAGTGATCAGAGTGAGAATGGTATGTTTACTATGGAGAGAGAGTATTCAAGACAGGTACAGTACAGAATAATCAATGGTTCGTGCTCTCTCTGACAAATTATGTTTTGACATGAGTATAAGTATGGTCATTTCATCAGTCAATGGATGACGTTTCAACACAAGACAAAGAGTCCACATACAGGGTTCCTGGGAGGAGAGATGTCCTTGCTCGTGTCTGGATGACACTGAGCCTTATAAACCAAAACAATTCTCATTGTTTTCGGTACAGGCTCCAGGCAGTTGATAAGGTCTGATTTCAACCAGACGGAGACCTTGTGTTGTACTGTACATGACATTTTATGACACAGTCACTGTGCCTTCAACTTCAGGTGGTCATCAATATGTATTGATAAAAAGATGATATGAACCATAACAAAATACCTATCAGTGTGTGTGTGTGTGTGTGTGTGTGTGTGTGTGTGTGTGTGTGTGTGTGTGTGTGTGTGTGTGTGTGTGTGTGTGTGTGTGTGTGTGTGTGTGTGTGTGTGTGATTCAATTCAATTCAATTATATTATAGTGCCAAATGACAACAGGTTGTCTCAAGACACTTTACATACAGTATAGAGCAGAAGCCCCCATGTTATGAGCATTATGTTTGTTTTTCAATGGGTGGCAACGAAAAACGTCCTTTTTAATAGGAGGAAACCTCTGGAACCAGGCTCTAGGGTGGGCAGCATCTGCCTTGACCATGTATATGTCGGGGGGAGAGAGAGAGAGAGAGAGAGAGAGAGAGAGAGAGAGAGAGAGAGAGAGAGAGAGAGAGAGAGAGAGAGATGCAAGAAACAGTACAACAATAGTATGTCAACAATAACAATAACCATAATAGTACATAATAACAGTCCACAGTTGTGTTCCATGGAAACCCTCTATCCATAGCTGGGGTCCACAATCACGATCCATGGGAGCTCTAATAATAATCTGCAGCCATATTCCATGGAAAACATCCATCTGCAGTCGGAGGGCCCACAGACACAGTTCATGGTAACCTGCGAAATAAGCAGGCATAGCCATTCTGGGGAAGAGGTCCCTGATTGTTGGGTTAGTGACGTCTGGATGGTTCATTTATGCATGTGTAAAATGCATTAATGAGAAGAGAGAGGATCAATATGAAGTTGCCAGTCTAAGCCTCGAAGCCCTACGTACACACTTATAAGGAAACCATTTTAGGCTAATCTTAAACATAAGGGTGTCTGACCAAAATTGGTAGATCGTTCCCACAGTTGAGGAGCCTATAATAGTTTCTGGGCTGGCTGGTGTTTTGGCCAGGTTGTCATTGGGATAGGTACAACCAGGATTCAGGGGAGTGAGCTCAGAAGTGGAGACATTTGAGTTGGTGTGCTGCATGGTTTGAGGACAGCAAGGAGAGAGTTGTGATAATGATGACTGGTTGACGCTTGGTTCAGAAACTGCCTGTGCAGACTCCTTTCCGAGGGTAAAGGGTCTGATTCTCTGCATTTTGTAATAGTAAATACATTGTCAGACAATTTGTTGTGAAGGCTTGCTTCCAATATCAGCCTTCAACTATTCAGTGTGATGCGTTACACCGCTACACTTTGTGAACTGCAATTTCCGGTGTGCAACACTGTTGTCTGAGTATAAATTAAGCACGAGGAGTCAGAGTGAAGTGTGTAGTGCCTCTGTAACTCCAAGGAATGGGCTGGTTTAAATCCTGACTGATTAGGATGCTGAACGTTATTCTCTTGTGCAAGAAAGTCTTAGTTTTACATTCCATCTATTAAGCTGCATGGCACTTTTTTCAAGTACAATAGAATATGTATCGGTCATAAATATTAATTGCAGCATTATTGCAGCCCGACATGGAAGATACCGTAGATACCATGTGAAACAATTGCAATAGCAAATGTTTGCATTGACTGCAGTGTACTGTAACTTACATCAGGGGTCTTCAACAGGGGGTCCGGGACCCCTAGGGGGTCCCCAGAGTTACTATAGGGGGTCCACCAAATCTTTGTGTGATAGAAACAGTTTCTCCTTTTTTATATTAACAACTTGAACCCTAGTGTCCTTATTCTGCGAACTTTATGGTTTGGTGTATTGGGGAAAAAGAGCAGACTAAGTACAGAGTGAAAGGTCAAGTTTATTAAGTATTGACGGTTCAAGTGGTTGAATATCTGAAAACACAAATTGACATGAATCCAAAATACACTGATGATTGTGTTGTCAAATAATGATACTATATATATGAACAGGTTGTGGGGGTCCCTGCTTCATCTCTTTCTCAACTAAGTAGTCCTTGGCCTGAAAACCCCTGGCTTACTTATATTAAAGAATCAAATGAAATGTGAGTCCTACCTGAGTCTGAGGTAATAAAAGCATATATACAAAGAGACTGTTATGAGACAAATATGATACTGTAGCTTGACTTATTATTACACAGGGGTCCTAATATTCCACCAGATGTTGCACAATTGGATTGGAGGTTCACGTGAATTTATTGCCCTGTCAACCTCAGATCCCAAAGTCTATATTTTACTATACCTGCTGATTCCAATTTACATGGGTTAAATGCTGTTTTGAAGGGTCTTCCAACCATATGTTACATATAACAGAAAATGTTGAATTGGGTATAAGCTCTCACCATTTTACAAATCGCAGTGACAAAGCGCACATTCTCATTAAGGGACAAACTCATTAAAACATAATGTACAGGTAAACTGTAGAAGTACATGGTAACCTACTGTATACCGTACACTCTGAAGCTCATTTGTATCAGCATACCTTTCTCTGCTGTATTGCTCCTCTCCGCCCTTTTATTCACTTTCTGAAGCTGTCAGTCAATCTCTTTCCCAGCTTGTCTTTCCCTCTTCTTCATTTGCTTTTAAAATCCCACCTCTCCATTGTCCCTCTTTCCTTTTTCTCTTTCTATTTAATCCCCTTGGCAGTGTGTCAACTGGATTGATTTGGTATACTGGCCCTCCCACTGACAAACGTGTGTGTGTGTGTGTGTGTGTGTGTGTGTGTGTGTGTGTGTGTGTGTGTGTGTGTGTGTGTGTGTGTGTGTGTGTGTGTGTGTGTGTGTGTGTGTGTGTGTGTGTGTGTGTGTGTGTGTGTGTGTGTGTGTGTAGGGGGGGGACCATCATTACATTCACACACTTTCCCTGGTCCTCAGAGAGTTGAGTATGCACACACTCCCGCACACACACAAATGCATTGTGCTTCTCTTCTCATAGGCAGCTGGTCTTAATAATTATATACGCCGGTGGGATTTGAACCCGTGCCCGGTATAGTTCTAGAAGCCATTGGGTTTGGTTTTGATTTAGGCCTGTTTGAAATGGTTATTATTGTTGTTCTATTATTTTATGTAGTGCATCAACACATGTGGGGGGGCACATCGTGAAACAATACACATAATGTGTTTCTTCTGAACAAGGTGTGTGCTAAAGAGCTTTTCACAGCAGCAAGGTATGATGAGAATGGAATGGAGAGGAGTTGTGTGGGTTTGAATGTGTCGTTAAAGGGTATCTAGATCATATTTTTATTAAAACTAATGGTAAAATAAACTTGTACATTACCGTGTGTAATAAAAATAAATAAAACAATTATGATGGTGAGATAACCATTGGATCATTTTGTCAGTCTGTCGAAACTCCAGAATCATTGATTTGTTTACCCTCTGTAAGCCGTAAGCTAGCAATCTTAAATCATTAGCAATAGACCACTGAAGTCTGTCGCTAGAGAGCGTTATCTCCCTGGTTCCCATTTTAATTCTTTGGGGTTGAAATCTCCATAGGGGAATCTTACTGTAGATCATGTCATATACAAACTGTGTTCCAAAAATAAACAAATCATCCGGGCATATCTGTCAGGGAGGTGCATGGCTCTGCATATTCATTCATAAATTTCACTGTGGAAATGTGGAAATGTAGTCATTGGATTTTGTTTGACTCGTTTCTAGCGTTTATTGTGTTACTCTTTGGGTAAAATGTGTACATTTCCAGCTTCAGTCAATGCTTCATATGCATATGAGTAAACTCCCTGGGGTGGTTTGTTAATATTTCAAACACAGTTCTTATATGAGGCGATCTAAGATTCCCCTATGGGGATTTCAACACAAAAAATAACAATGTGAACCGTGGGGATAGTGCCCTCTAGCGGCTGTGACGTCAGGACTTCGGTGGTCTATTACAGTGGTTCTCAACCTTTTCAGGCCGCAACCCCCAAAATAATATGTTAACTGGGGGGGGACCCCCCCCCACCCCCCCCCCCCCCACTGTGACGAGCACTAACAGTTGAGGCATTACATTTTGTTCTATTGTGAAAATAGCAGATCTACATGCTCACAACACGTAGTGAGCATGCAGATCGTCTATTTTCACAATTTCTGCGTCTAATATTTGGCAATTTGGCCAAAGTTTAATTTGTTAAAATTGAATTTTAACAGGTGTTAAAAAATCCTAAAATTGTCACTTTAGAAATGTGCAGATACCCTCTATATAACTTTATGTTGGTTTGTTTACTGTTGAGTGAGAAAACAATGTTGCACATGAAGTTAATTATCTGGGGAGTGGGACCCCTCCAAAATCATTTGGGGATCCCCTTGGGGGTCCCGGCCCACAGGTTGAGAACCACTAGCTGGTCCATTAGATAGTATGAAATTTCGGAGAGACACAGTTAAGGGAAGGTAGACTTCACATCAACAAAACATTACATGTATACTGTAGCACATTTTGTGCAATGCAATATGCTTTACATCTATACTATAATTTTGCGAATGTCTGAGTGAGTGAGTGAGTGTCTGTCTGTCTGTCTGAGTGAGTGAGTGAGTGTCTGTCTGTCTGTCTGTCTGAAACAGCGTTTCTCCTCAGTCGCTGGAGCAATTGATCTGAAATCGCATCACCATCAGCATATGAACACACCTGACATAACTGTGAAGCCCGTTTGTCACTTTCACAAATCATATACTGTATATTCGCATTTTTAGGGTGTATCTATATTAGCCTACAGTACCTTTTGTGACCACACATGTTAAGGGAGGGGCGCTGTTGTTCAGGCCATGCACAATCACACACAAACCACACACACACACACACACACACACACACACACGGGGGGGGGGGGGAGTGTGTGTGTGTGCAGGCGGGCAGGCGGGCGGGCGGGCGGGCGGGGGGGGGGGGTGCTGGCCCTGTTACAGATGTTGGCCAAAAATCATGCAGATCGGTACACAGTATCTCTGTAGCTGTTAAATGGAACGGGTATTTCTTACATTGATGCTCCTACATATTAGCATGCAAGCACCAGTTAAAGTTACTTTCCATCCCTCATATACTGTGTGCACAGTGCACATCCCATAACCCACACACTGCACATCATTTCGGAGCTCATATCTTTGAACGGGTAAGGGCTAGTTAAGTGAAAGTACACAAGTGATTCTGTCCAGCTACAAGTATGTGTGGGTCAGGATGCAGAGGTCTAAACCTCTCGTATTCAGTTACACTCTCATATTCTTTTTGAGTGTAACTGAATAAGAGGGAAACTATTGTTGTGAAAAGAAAAGAATCCCAAAGCCCTGGGAAATGATAGATAACAACATTACAGAGATCAGGCAGAGTCTTTCTGAGTGTAGCATAGCAAACATTCCTGTGTGGGATACATATTAGGTTTAGATCCCTGAGTAATTAAATACTTGATCTACTTCATTCTCTACATTCTTCAGAAAGCATTGTGCCAGTGCACATGTCCAAATGGTTTGGTGGTTTGATGCTTGCCCTAGTGTTGTAATGAGGAATGAGGCAGGACTGTTTGATTGGAAACCCTAAACATTGGCATAGCTGTCAGAGTGGCATAGCTGTGGCAATTAATTTATATACCCAGTTGTCCTCAGCATTTAATCCATCCTAACTAGTATTAGGAGCAGCGGGCAGCCACTGAGCAGAGTCTGGGACAAGTTCCAGCCATAAGGCCAGTCAGTGCCTTAATAGCTGGACTGACTGGAGTATGTGCCTTACATGCTTGTCGTTTGGAGTTGGGAGAATCTGGAGAATCTGGAGGAAACCCATGTGAACACGGGGAGTATATTCAAAGTCCACACAGAAACGCTTGTCTGGTTCGAACCCAGGACCTCCTTGCAGCAACAGTGCTAACCATTGAGTCACCAACTTAAAGTGTGATAAACAATGACATGTGGCATCTATATTTGAACCAGTGAGTATGAATACATTAGGGGCAGATTTATTTGTAAACTGGTTAGGTGTCCTTAATGATTTTTGGTGTAATGGTCAGTTAGCATTAGCCTCGTAAACCAGACTCTCATCAGAAGGAGTCAGTTTACTAGGCTAAGTTAGTGACCAATAACTACGTTTCTGAGCAATTTTACTGGCACTGGGCTAAATCCAGCACAAGACTAGCACAGGGAGGGCAGAGCAGAGGTTGGTGTTGTTCATCTTAGAGACAGGCGGCAGGCCTTATATGTACTGTACACAAGGATTTGTGACACAGCGATACACAGCATAATGTTCTACTAAAGACAAAGATGGATATATTCAATGAGGAGAGCCAAGAGGATATCCAGCTAATCCTGTTGCGTGTCCATTAGTCCTAAAGATATTAACATCAAATACACCAACAGACACGCTTGCATATACTGTACTTGTACTGTCGTACACACACACACACACACACACACACACACACACACACACACACACACACACACACACACACACACACACACACACACACACACACACACACACACACACACACACACACAGACACTGGAGGTCTGGAGACGAAGAGATTGTGTTTGTGAGGATGGGAGATTACAAGAAAAACACTGAAAAAACAGATTTTCAAGAAAGTAAAGAAATCCTTGTTTGTGGGAATATGTTGCTAGTTTTAAGCAAGAAAAAAATGCTTACCCCATTGGCAGATTTATTTGCTTGATATGAGACAATTTAGGCTAGATTTATTTTATTTTTTCTAAATTAGATCAGGGCATTTTTTGCAGTGCACAAACTCTGTCACTCTTTTTCTATTCTTCTCTATACTTTTTCTCTTTCAGTGTTCCTTTAGGCCCTAAAGGAACACCCTGAACGCTAACCTGCCGACGCAGGTGAATGTTAACCTGGTGAATAAGTCTAATCTCAACCCTAACCCTAACCCTTACCCTAACCGGAGTACTGGGGATTCGAAACAGCGGGACATCGAAATATCAAGATTTAGCCATGTAGCTAAGATTTATACTCCTTCCTTCCTCTAACCCTCTCTATACCTCTCTCTTTCATTCACTTTCCTCTCTTTCCTTTCATTTCCTCTCTCTCACTAATTTTTCTTGTCTACCTACCTCACTCTCTCTCCCTCCCAATTACTGTTGTTTTTGACCGGGTTAACCAGTCCTATACATTTAGCCGTCAAAAAAGGGTGTTTCTTCAATATGTGGGGGTTTCACCTTTTTGATGATTGGTTCGCTATCGCTTCCCAAGTTCCCATGCTCTGGAGGGGCGGTCAGATTTCAAAGTTAGAAATTGCACATTTCACTGAACTAATAACGACAATGACATCATGAGATGACGAAAGATCGTCTGCAGGCCCTCAAAAACTTTTCGGCCTCTCTCTCTTTCTCTCTTTCTCTCCCTCTGCCAGTCTGTGTTGCTCTCCTGATTCATGTGGAGGGTTTAGGGTTTAGAGTCAGTAGTGTTGCCCTCTGCAGTGACTGATCTCTTTGATTAGATAGAGTTTAGAAACATGCACCATTCCCTGAGGAAATTCACATGATCACTTCTGCTTTGATCCAAGAGCTACACGCACACACACACACACACACACACACACACACACACACACACACACACACACACACACACACACACACGCACCACACACGCACACACGTACGCACGCACGCACGCACGCACACACGCACGCACGCACACGCACGCACACGCACACACACGCACACACGCACGCACACGCACGCACGCACGCACGCACGCACACGCACACACTCACGCATACACACACACACACACACACACACACACACCATTCATGCCTGTGGACAAGCAAGCAAGCATGTACAGCATGGTGATAAATGATACAGATGGTAGCTATCTGATGGATTAAATCAGATTTAAGCACCACATACAAATGTGAAACAATACAACCACTTGTGTGTTCGTGTTTTGAAAACAAGTATTGTACTTTGGTGGTGGATTGGTGCCGGTGGTCATTCCTGTCGGCTTTGTTTCTCTATTTCTGATATGCAAGGCTTTTTCAAAGGTTGCTTGTTGGACCTACTGTTACTGTACAGACTTTCCAAATCAAAAGAAAAACTGAAAATAACAAATACACCTGCTTCCATGCAGGTGTACTTTATGAAATAACTTAACAATTAAAATGCTGCATGCTTTTTGTAGAAAAATGGTTAGCAGGCTGGTGGATCAAGATGCAAAGAAGAATTGTTACTTATCTGCTATTTTTGAAAAGTCTTGAAAGTGTTTGAACACAAGTCTTCTCTTCCGGCGGGTCCCTGGCACAAATATTTTCAGATGGAGGTCTATACGGACAAAAATATATCATTTTGGGGGTCCATGGCACAAAAAGGTTTGAGAACTATTGATTTATAAAGCATTTGTAAAAGTCTTTGTGCTTTGCACTATGCTTCTTTGACTGATATTCTTGCCCACTGTGTGTAAAGGGGAAGACCACCCATTTTCAATATTGAAATATGTCATTAATATACCTTAAAGGAGTTGTGTGGAAATAGAAAAAAGGTTCCACCTCTTCTGTGTTACCTAGAACTGGAGGATTGATTTTGGGGGTTTTATTGTAAAGTACAATGTGTGATGTCATCAAGTTGTACTTTACAATACAAACCACAAAATCAATCCTCCAGTTCTGGGCAACACAGAAGAGGGGGAACTTTATGCAGCGCCTGGAAGTGTCTAACAACAGCATCATAGTAGAGCTATGTTACCTGGTCACATCCAGGCTGTGCAAGCTCTGGCTTAGCAGCCTGATTAGATTGGATTGCACTAAAGTATTTGTATTGCACTAATGTAGTTTCTTTTTGAGCGGTGCTAACTGCTCCTACATCTGGCTTTGTGTGTATATAATGTTCATCCGTATGTGTCCGCCCCGCACTGCTTGGCATTGGCCAAGCTTATATAAAGGCACCGCTCACTTCACACTGGGTGTGTGTTTTTTTTTTTCTTTCTCCATGTTGTATGTCTCATCTCATGTTATTGCTTGCAACCTTTATGTGACTTCTGTCTGAAATAAGGATTATATAAAATACAATACCGGAAGGTAGCCTACTTTTTTCTTGCCATATTACACCAAACAGCACTGATCAAAAATAACAGATGACATATCTTTTATTTTTGTAATCAACGATTTACATCATCCACAGGCTCTTATCAAAACGGAATCAATGCTCTGTTCCTATTTCTTTGATGAATGGGGGGACCTGTCAGTCTCGCACAGCTGTCAAACGATGCCAGACCTCACTGGCCCTTTAAGACAGGGCGGACCGCTCCATTCATAGTCACGGGGCGCAATGCCAGTCTGTAAATAGACAAACGGAACCTGCGTGCAACAAAAATAATAACTATAATAACAAAGTAAGATAAGATTATCTAAAAACATGTATTTTTAAGAAACAAGTAACTTTAATTCTACCCCAAACTAAAAACCTTGCGTGTATTTCCCAGTTGCTCTCCCCCCATCGCGGGGCATGTAGTTGCTCCTGTACATTGCAGAGCGGCTGGCTGGCTTACAGCAGGATGCTTCCAAAGACACACAGCGACGGACGGACGCACATTGCCGCAGCATCCTTTGTTTTCTGCCCCCGGGTACCAAGGTAAGGCAGGCTAACGATCTGCTCAGCGACCTGTAGGGCTTCGGTTGGGGTTAACCGCCATCCTGGCTGCTCTTTGTATCAATAAATAAGCTTGTGATGGAATGTTATAAATTTCGCCATTGACGCTGCAACGCCAATTGTCTTCTTTAAACCCCTCTCTCGTCTCTTTTGCGAACGGTGTCGGGAAAAACACGGCTATTGTTCGGGCGTGCTGTCACAAAAGAGGAGCTGAATGAAATTGTATTTTTGCTTCATAGTTCATGATTTGGAGATAAGGATATAGAGGCACATTTTGATGATGCGACATGCTGTATTAACGTGTATTGTTGTTCTGTGCATATGGAGCTGCCGTGCAAGCCAGCACAGACACGGGCTAATCGTGTTCTGCTGGCATGATTAGTGGGGGTTTTTTGGATCACATTGCAGTGCACCACCATCACCAGCAGCAGCACGACGCGCGCGCGCACACACACACACACACGCACGCACTCATGCGCACAGGTAACTATAGTACATGAAGGTTGCAACTTGGATAGTGGTTATAAATGTGCAGCCCATAATAGGCTACAGCCATGACCTTATCAAACTATACATACACTAGACAGATGATGGATGCAGTCTTCTTTCTCTGCTTGAGGGATGCTACTGTATGTTTCAGGGATTTGGACATGATACAAGCAAATTTGGCCTATGTGTCATCCATGTCTATTTGCAGCATTGGGTATATTTGTGCTTATGTTGTCGCATATTCCCCATATGGCTGTTTTGTGACGAAGGATTCTGTGGTGCTGGTGGTTGGTTTTGCTTTTGGTGTGGCCTCTCTCTGTTTGTAGACCAACATGGGAATGCAAAGTCAGCACTGTTATTGTTCTGGGATTATGAGATGTGACATGATTTTTGAGCAAGAATTAAGGGCCATATCTAATATAGGCTAGTCTTTGCAACTAAAACGGCACATTTTGTTCTATTACACACATATTACATATACAATTAGAAATGGACAAGTCATACATTCCAAAATGTATATGATGTGATATGATATCAATGATAATAGCACAGTAATAACACAGCATGCTTACCTTAACACACAATTAATGGGTAATTTTAACAGATGTGTCAGGAAAAACAAGGTCTTATGCACCCCTGATCAGCTCAGAGATGGGTGCGCAGTGGTGGAAAATGTATTTGTGCTTGAGTTAAAGTATCAATTACTGCAATGTAGTTTCAAGTATGTCTGGAATTCAAAATGTACTTGAGTGAAATTACAAAGCGTTGGCATCAAAATGGACTTGAAAAGCACCAAAAGTAAAAGTACAAAATGTTTGAAAATAGCAGATCTACAAGCTCACAACGAGTTACGATGTGACACGCTGTGAGCTTGTAGATTGTCTATTTTCAAATAGTGGTTATGTTTTATAATATTGTAATGTATATATGCAAATTAACTAGTAACTAGTTAAAAAACATTGTAGTGGAGTGAAAGTACAATATTTGAAGTAGTGGAGTAGAAATAAAAGAAAACAGAACAAGTAAAGTACAAATACCTCAAAAGTACAATACTCAAGTAAATATACTTGTTACTTTTCGCACACCGTCTACACTTAGAACAACACAATAAGAACAACTTGTATTATTAAAGGCAATGTTTCGGACAATAGACTACCTTGGTTGCCTGAAGAAGTTCTATTGACCGAAACGTTTTGTTAAGGTTTAATAAAAGTTGTGTAAGTGTGTGTAGACGGGTTATTTTATCGTAGGCTATTCTATACGACAGATGTGTCATAACTAGAGTTTAAAAACAACTGCAACTAATCCAATGAATGAGTCAGTTTGATTTTATGCAGAATCACAGAGCAATAGTAAATATAATATTGTCAAACAGTACTTTTCTATTTGGTATTTCTAAACATAACCCACAATAAATTGTATTAGCTGCAGCTGTGTTTACCCTGTAATGGCATGTCTGTGAAAAGGGTCCATTAGAAGCCCATAGTGTTCCCTTGGCTATCAGTACACCTGGCTGTACTAGTTGAATAGGCAGCTCTGTTGGCCTCCGCAGCCTGCTGTGTGCCATCAGTAGACTTACTGGTACCCACCGGAATCACCCAAACACAAACATAAAATGTATTTTTTCGGGGCACTGGGCCGCAATGAGCCATCACATATGCCTGATAGTACTGACGTCACATAAAGGCCTGGACACGGAACACCATATATGGGTATAGGAAACGGAACACCATATATGGGCATAAATGGGTGAAACAGTGCCTAAATTTCTGACATCACTGATACTGCTCATGCGTCGCTGCCATGGTAACATCTGCATGCTGAAACAATGCCCAAATTTGGAGATGACTGACATCACTGATACATCTTGGTTCTCCAACATTACTTATAAGACTCCTACAATCCCTCATATAGGCCTACTGTGCACACCCCCTTATTATTATTACCAGTAAGACTCCCTAATCGGGAGATAAGCGACCGTTGGTCGCTTATCTCCACAAATAGGCCAAAAGTTTGTTTTACCAATTATTACACTCTATGTGAACATTTACATCAACAAATCCCAAGTACTATGCAGAACGACCCATTTCAAGTTTTTAATGTACAACAATATTTAGAAAATAGGTCTACAAGCTGACAGTCCTCGTCCCTTATATTCCCATAGGTTATATGGAGATCTCAGTGTTTGTCAGTCCTTGTTCATTTATGCCCATATATGGACATCTCTATATCTACTGTAACAGTCCTTGTCCCTTTATGCCCATATATGGAGATCTCTTAACTGTAAGTCCTTGTCCCTTTTATGCCCATATATGGATATTCCTGATGTCATCAGTATATGAACATATATGGGCTTTCTGATATGCCCATATATGGAGATCTCTTAACTGTAAGCCCTTGTCCCTTTTATGCCCATATATGGATATCCCTGATGTCATCCGTATATGCCCATATATGGGCTTTCTAATATGCCCATATATGGAGATCTCTGTATCTCCATATATGGGTATAAAAGGATACTTCAGGTCTGACATCAGGTTTGTTTATATTGGGTTGCTAGGTTTGACATCACAAACTCTATGGGCCATCTGACCTAGAAATCTATATTTGGGCATAGATGACTCATCGTGACCTCATCACACGTCGACCGCACGTGTGACGTGCGGTCGACCGCACGTGTGACCGACGGACGGCCGGTGGAGGTTTTCATACTAAACTGCGACCTTACGGTCGCAACTAGAAGCTCGGCCTAGTCGGCGCCCTGGCCAACTCGGGAACAATGTAAATAGGGGATGAATGCC
This sequence comes from Nannobrachium achirus, assembly GCF_963921795.1. Classification (NCBI taxonomy): domain Eukaryota; kingdom Metazoa; phylum Chordata; class Actinopteri; order Myctophiformes; family Myctophidae; genus Nannobrachium; species Nannobrachium achirus. The sequence continues at coordinate 30,095,926 of NC_137814.1, forward strand.
CCGCCCTTTAATGCAAAACCCAATATACCTGTTGTCAAAGGATCTGTTTTGACCATCTGTTTGCGTGTGTCCATTTATGCCCATATATGGGGATATCTATCTGTCTACGTCCATTTTATGTCCATATATGGAGATCTCTGTAGGACCCGTTTTGACCATCTGTTTGCCTGTGTCCATTTATGCCCATATATGGAGTTATCTGTCTGTCTGCGTCCATTTTATGCCCATATATGGAGATCTCTGTAGGACCTGTATTGACCATCTGTTTGCCTGTGTCCATTTATGCTCATCCCATATACCTGTTGTCATAGGACCCGTTTTGACCATCTGTTTGCCTGTGTCCATTTATGCCCATATATGCAGATATCTGTATCTGTCTTTTTGCGTCCATTTTATGCCCATATATGGAGAAATTTGACCATTTGTTTGCCTGTGTCCATTTATGCTCATATATGGGGATATCCGTATCTGTCTGTCTGCATCCATTTTATGCCCATAAATGGAGATCTATGCAGACACAGTGCCGGTTCCGGAAAACCCTGATGTCAGACATCAGAATCCGAACCTTTCGTGCTGGTTCCAGAAAATCGCGTATCGGATCGGGTCGAGGCCGGGCACTGTACTACCTGCTGCGGCGGGGAACGCACGTGCCGAATTTGAAATAGGGAATGAATGCCCCACCCTTTAATGCAATCCCCATTATACCTGTTGTCATAAGAGCTGTTTTGACCATATGTTTATCCGTATATGTCTGTCTGCATCCATTTTATGCCCATAAATGGAAATCTATGCAGACACAGTGCCGGGTCCGGAAAACCCTGATGTCAGACATCAGAATCCGAACCTTTCATGCTGGTTCCAGAAAATCGCGTATCGGATCGGGTCGAGGCCGGGCACTGCACTACCTGCTGCGGCGGGGAACGCACGTGCCGAATTTGAAATAGGGAATGAATGCCCCACCCTTTAATGCAAACCCCATTATACCTGTTGTCATAAGAGCCGTTTTGACCATATGTTTGCCTGTGTCCTTTTATGCCCATATAGGGACATCAGAATTCGTAACCATGGCATTTTTTGTTGACTCATGTGGTGTACGTGATCTCAGAGCCTTTTATGATGTGATGTCACAATGAGTCAGCGCTTGCGCCGATTTCCTCCGGAACAGCCTGATGTCAACAATCAGCCCCGCATAAGGAGATTCCGAACGTTTCGCGCCGGTTCGGGAAAACCGCGCGTCGGGTCGGGTCGAGGCCCGGCACTGCACTCCGCGCCGCGGCGGGGAACTCGCGTGCCGAATCTGAAGCCGGTGGGACGAACGGTTCTCGAGATACGCGGATTACAGACACACACGCAGACACGCAGAGACTTCTCGCATTTATAGATAGATTACTTATGCCAGCAGAGTGCGCAAGTACTGCGTTAGGCTGCGTATGTAGGTACAGATATGCCACTTAAAAACCTCACACGTTCTGCCATTGGCAAGACAGTAGATTTTCAGCTGATTTGCAGAAAATTTTGATTGTAGATCAGCTATTTTTTGGTAGTTTCTGCAAAAATAAGCTCTGTTCTCCATAAAAATTAGAAAAGTAAAACAGGGAAAGAAACCGCTGGAAAAAATGCATTTGCAGGACATTTTCAGGAATTGAGCAATAAATACTGAAGAAACTGCACATCTGTATGTAGGTAGGTAGGTAGGTAAGTACAGTAGGTAGGTAGGTAGGTAGCCGTGTGTGTTTAAGCCAGCATTTCTGGTGATGCCAGTGGTCATGTCACTGGCATATGCGTGACAGGGATTTGTCGGGGAGGTTGTCGGGATCGGGACTCAAACCCACGACACGCTGTCAGGCTGGATTAACAGCCTAGGGGCCAACCAGCCACCTGGGCCCTTGAAGCATAATTTATACCATCTTTAATTTATACTATCTCGTCTCTTTTGCGAACGGTGTCGGGAAAAACACGGCTATTGTTCGGGCGTGCTGTCACAAAAGAGGAGCTGAATGAAATTGTATTTTTGCTTCATAGTTCATGATTTGGAGATAAGGATATAGAGGCACATTTTGATGATGCGACATGCTGTATTAACGTGTATTGTTGTTCTGTGCATATGGAGCTGCCGTGCAAGCCAGCACAGACACGGGCTAATCGTGTTCTGCTGGCATGATTAGTGGGGGTTTTTTGGATCACATTGCAGTGCACCACCATCACCAGCAGCAGCACGACGCGCGCGCGCACACACACACACACACACACGCACGCACTCATGCGCACAGGTAACTATAGTACATGAAGGTTGCAACTTGGATAGTGGTTATAAATGTGCAGCCCATAATAGGCTACAGCCATGACCTTATCAAACTATACATACACTAGACAGATGATGGATGCAGTCTTCTTTCTCTGCTTGAGGGATGCTACTGTATGTTTCAGGGATTTGGACATGATACAAGCAAATTTGGCCTATGTGTCATCCATGTCTATTTGCAGCATTGGGTATATTTGTGCTTATGTTGTCGCATATTCCCCATATGGCTGTTTTGTGACGAAGGATTCTGTGGTGCTGGTGGTTGGTTTTGCTTTTGGTGTGGCCTCTCTCTGTTTGTAGACCAACATGGGAATGCAAAGTCAGCACTGTTATTGTTCTGGGATTATGAGATGTGACATGATTTTTGAGCAAGAATTAAGGGCCATATCTAATATAGGCTAGTCTTTGCAACTAAAACGGCACATTTTGTTCTATTACACACATATTACATATACAATTAGAAATGGACAAGTCATACATTCCAAAATGTATATGATGTGATATGATATCAATGATAATAGCACAGTAATAACACAGCATGCTTACCTTAACACACAATTAATGGGTAATTTTAACAGATGTGTCAGGAAAAACAAGGTCTTATGCACCCCTGATCAGCTCAGAGATGGGTGCGCAGTGGTGGAAAATGTATTTGTGCTTGAGTTAAAGTATCAATTACTGCAATGTAGTTTCAAGTATGTCTGGAATTCAAAATGTACTTGAGTGAAATTACAAAGCGTTGGCATCAAAATGGACTTGAAAAGCACCAAAAGTAAAAGTACAAAATGTTTGAAAATAGCAGATCTACAAGCTCACAACGAGTTACGATGTGACACGCTGTGAGCTTGTAGATTGTCTATTTTCAAATAGTGGTTATGTTTTATAATATTGTAATGTATATATGCAAATTAACTAGTAACTAGTTAAAAAACATTGTAGTGGAGTGAAAGTACAATATTTGAAGTAGTGGAGTAGAAATAAAAGAAAACAGAACAAGTAAAGTACAAATACCTCAAAAGTACAATACTCAAGTAAATATACTTGTTACTTTTCGCACACCGTCTACACTTAGAACAACACAATAAGAACAACTTGTATTATTAAAGGCAATGTTTCGGACAATAGACTACCTTGGTTGCCTGAAGAAGTTCTATTGACCGAAACGTTTTGTTAAGGTTTAATAAAAGTTGTGTAAGTGTGTGTAGACGGGTTATTTTATCGTAGGCTATTCTATACGACAGATGTGTCATAACTAGAGTTTAAAAACAACTGCAACTAATCCAATGAATGAGTCAGTTTGATTTTATGCAGAATCACAGAGCAATAGTAAATATAATATTGTCAAACAGTACTTTTCTATTTGGTATTTCTAAACATAACCCACAATAAATTGTATTAGCTGCAGCTGTGTTTACCCTGTAATGGCATGTCTGTGAAAAGGGTCCATTAGAAGCCCATAGTGTTCCCTTGGCTATCAGTACACCTGGCTGTACTAGTTGAATAGGCAGCTCTGTTGGCCTCCGCAGCCTGCTGTGTGCCATCAGTAGACTTACTGGTACCCACCGGAATCACCCAAACACAAACATAAAATGTATTTTTTCGGGGCACTGGGCCGCAATGAGCCATCACATATGCCTGATAGTACTGACGTCACATAAAGGCCTGGACACGGAACACCATATATGGGTATAGGAAACGGAACACCATATATGGGCATAAATGGGTGAAACAGTGCCTAAATTTCTGACATCACTGATACTGCTCATGCGTCGCTGCCATGGTAACATCTGCATGCTGAAACAATGCCCAAATTTGGAGATGACTGACATCACTGATACATCTTGGTTCTCCAACATTACTTATAAGACTCCTACAATCCCTCATATAGGCCTACTGTGCACACCCCCTTATTATTATTACCAGTAAGACTCCCTAATCGGGAGATAAGCGACCGTTGGTCGCTTATCTCCACAAATAGGCCAAAAGTTTGTTTTACCAATTATTACACTCTATGTGAACATTTACATCAACAAATCCCAAGTACTATGCAGAACGACCCATTTCAAGTTTTTAATGTACAACAATATTTAGAAAATAGGTCTACAAGCTGACAGTCCTCGTCCCTTATATTCCCATAGGTTATATGGAGATCTCAGTGTTTGTCAGTCCTTGTTCATTTATGCCCATATATGGACATCTCTATATCTACTGTAACAGTCCTTGTCCCTTTATGCCCATATATGGAGATCTCTTAACTGTAAGTCCTTGTCCCTTTTATGCCCATATATGGATATTCCTGATGTCATCAGTATATGAACATATATGGGCTTTCTGATATGCCCATATATGGAGATCTCTTAACTGTAAGCCCTTGTCCCTTTTATGCCCATATATGGATATCCCTGATGTCATCCGTATATGCCCATATATGGGCTTTCTAATATGCCCATATATGGAGATCTCTGTATCTCCATATATGGGTATAAAAGGATACTTCAGGTCTGACATCAGGTTTGTTTATATTGGGTTGCTAGGTTTGACATCACAAACTCTATGGGCCATCTGACCTAGAAATCTATATTTGGGCATAGATGACTCATCGTGACCTCATCACACGTCGACCGCACGTGTGACGTGCGGTCGACCGCACGTGTGACCGACGGACGGCCGGTGGAGGTTTTCATACTAAACTGCGACCTTACGGTCGCAACTAGAAGCTCGGCCTAGTCGGCGCCCTGGCCAACTCGGGAACAATGTAAATAGGGGATGAATGCCCCGCCCTTTAATGCAAAACCCAATATACCTGTTGTCAAAGGATCTGTTTTGACCATCTGTTTGCGTGTGTCCATTTATGCCCATATATGGGGATATCTATCTGTCTACGTCCATTTTATGTCCATATATGGAGATCTCTGTAGGACCCGTTTTGACCATCTGTTTGCCTGTGTCCATTTATGCCCATATATGGAGTTATCTGTCTGTCTGCGTCCATTTTATGCCCATATATGGAGATCTCTGTAGGACCTGTATTGACCATCTGTTTGCCTGTGTCCATTTATGCTCATCCCATATACCTGTTGTCATAGGACCCGTTTTGACCATCTGTTTGCCTGTGTCCATTTATGCCCATATATGCAGATATCTGTATCTGTCTTTTTGCGTCCATTTTATGCCCATATATGGAGAAATTTGACCATTTGTTTGCCTGTGTCCATTTATGCTCATATATGGGGATATCCGTATCTGTCTGTCTGCATCCATTTTATGCCCATAAATGGAGATCTATGCAGACACAGTGCCGGTTCCGGAAAACCCTGATGTCAGACATCAGAATCCGAACCTTTCGTGCTGGTTCCAGAAAATCGCGTATCGGATCGGGTCGAGGCCGGGCACTGTACTACCTGCTGCGGCGGGGAACGCACGTGCCGAATTTGAAATAGGGAATGAATGCCCCACCCTTTAATGCAATCCCCATTATACCTGTTGTCATAAGAGCTGTTTTGACCATATGTTTATCCGTATATGTCTGTCTGCATCCATTTTATGCCCATAAATGGAAATCTATGCAGACACAGTGCCGGGTCCGGAAAACCCTGATGTCAGACATCAGAATCCGAACCTTTCATGCTGGTTCCAGAAAATCGCGTATCGGATCGGGTCGAGGCCGGGCACTGCACTACCTGCTGCGGCGGGGAACGCACGTGCCGAATTTGAAATAGGGAATGAATGCCCCACCCTTTAATGCAAACCCCATTATACCTGTTGTCATAAGAGCCGTTTTGACCATATGTTTGCCTGTGTCCTTTTATGCCCATATAGGGACATCAGAATTCGTAACCATGGCATTTTTTGTTGACTCATGTGGTGTACGTGATCTCAGAGCCTTTTATGATGTGATGTCACAATGAGTCAGCGCTTGCGCCGATTTCCTCCGGAACAGCCTGATGTCAACAATCAGCCCCGCATAAGGAGATTCCGAACGTTTCGCGCCGGTTCGGGAAAACCGCGCGTCGGGTCGGGTCGAGGCCCGGCACTGCACTCCGCGCCGCGGCGGGGAACTCGCGTGCCGAATCTGAAGCCGGTGGGACGAACGGTTCTCGAGATACGCGGATTACAGACACACACGCAGACACGCAGAGACTTCTCGCATTTATAGATAGATTACTTATGCCAGCAGAGTGCGCAAGTACTGCGTTAGGCTGCGTATGTAGGTACAGATATGCCACTTAAAAACCTCACACGTTCTGCCATTGGCAAGACAGTAGATTTTCAGCTGATTTGCAGAAAATTTTGATTGTAGATCAGCTATTTTTTGGTAGTTTCTGCAAAAATAAGCTCTGTTCTCCATAAAAATTAGAAAAGTAAAACAGGGAAAGAAACCGCTGGAAAAAATGCATTTGCAGGACATTTTCAGGAATTGAGCAATAAATACTGAAGAAACTGCACATCTGTATGTAGGTAGGTAGGTAGGTAAGTACAGTAGGTAGGTAGGTAGGTAGCCGTGTGTGTTTAAGCCAGCATTTCTGGTGATGCCAGTGGTCATGTCACTGGCATATGCGTGACAGGGATTTGTCGGGGAGGTTGTCGGGATCGGGACTCAAACCCACGACACGCTGTCAGGCTGGATTAACAGCCTAGGGGCCAACCAGCCACCTGGGCCCTTGAAGCATAATTTATACCACGAGACGTTACATGACGGTGTCACACGATTAAAATAGCAGACCTACAAGCTCACAGCTTGTAGCAGCCAGCATGCCCAATGTGTTGTAAGCTTGTAGGTCAGCTATTTTCAGAGTGCCACTGTCACGCTACGAAGTATATGAATCAGCTTTATGCCTATAATAACCGATATATAAGCTCACAAATGCCTGGGCATGATTTGTACAATACTCACATATTTCATTTATTAGAGTGAGATGACACCATTTTTACCTCCAAATAACTGCCAATGAAAAAACTGTGTTTTCATGCATCTCCAATATCTCGCTGTCTGGAATCATTTTCTAAATTACCAGCGATTTACAATTTTAATCTGTATTACCTCTGTGTTTTCCAAGACATAATTCAAACATAGCTAAGCATTCTCTCCCCTACCATACATGCCTTAAAGGAATAGTTGTACAGTTCACCCACAAAATGACTTTTTTCCTATCGATTACTCGCTTCAGACAAAAAAAGAACGAAAAAAAAAAAACATTTTGGGGGTGACCTATTCCTTTAACCTCATATTGAATATTTAGTGTGTTATATAAGTGTTCAAGAAACACTAAACTAGTTAAATCCCACAATTAACTTTAGATGACTACATTATTTGGTTAAATAATGGACCCCATCTCATTGGTGTTGCTTGCTGCCACCCTTGTAAGCGTGTCTGACTGACTGACAATGCACTTCTTGGGCACAGTATTACTAATTAATTACACTGGCAAGTGTCACGTAACCAACTAATGGAAAATGACTTGCACTTAATGTCCTTGCACTTAATAATATATAGAAAACCATTCCTGTATGTTGGCTATAAATGTATCTGTAAAATATGTCCCATAATCTGTATGTTAGACCTACATACATGATACAGAGTATACATGGTATAGCGTTCCCCACCAGCAATATAAGGTTCTTCCCACGTGACTGAGTAACTTAACTCACTTGAAACAATGTCTAGTGGATCTGGCATAGCTACATTCTGTCTGTCTGTGTTTCACTCTCGCTCTCTCCCTTGCTGCCTTTCTCTGTTCCCAGCTCTCTAATCCCTAACTGTTGCCTTTGTAACTGGGTCTGTGGTTTGTTTGTACGTGTGTGTGTGTGTGTGCGTGTGTGTGTGTGTGCGTGTGTGTGTGTGTGTGTGTGTGTGTGTGTGTGTGTGTGTGTGTGTGTGTGTGTGTGTGTGTGTGTGTGTGTGTGTGCGTGTGTGTTGAGCGATTGTGGGTGCGTGCATGTGTGCGTGGGAACACCACGTAAGGCCTTATGTTAGAAGGTATTTGAGAATTTGGGGAATGTGAATAAATGAAACTCTGCAGCAGCTTTCATGTGAAAGGCTTTGCTGATTTTGGTCTGAGGGCTCGCTGGCATCCGAGGACTAACATAGCTCTGATGTCATTGTCTCCCAAAGGGCCTGTTCACTGTTATCAGTTTGGGTTTTTGGCGTTATAGAGCAGAAACTGCCAAATTTAGCAACAAAGCCAAGGCCATGATAACGGAATAGGACAACAGAATAACATTGCCATGATGCTGTATATAGATGACTAAATTTGGTTAAATAATGTAAAAACAATAGTCCATGGTTTGCTGGAATCACGCAAAGAGGTACACAGTATGTCTACAGTCTGTCATCAACATGGATCTGTCCCATTTAGCGCCACCATCAGGCCGATTTTTTCAAACACATTTTTGGACACTGCTGACCTGGCAATCGCTTATCTCCCGATTAGGGAGTCTTAATAGTATATACTATGTGTGTGTGTGTGTGTGTGTGTGTGTGTGTGTGTGCGTGTGCGTGTGCGTGTGCGTGTGCGTATGCGTGTGCGTGTGCGCATGTATGTATGTATGTATGTAGACTTGAAATGTTCTGAAATTCTTTCAAACATCTCCTTTCACTTTGCCCTTGTCTCCAAACCATTACACAAAAGTTAATAAGCAGAACGTTGTACTGTTGTACAATCCAGTCACAGGTCATTCTAACTTGTAGATCTGTTATTTTCAAATAGCTGATGTATTTAGGGTTGATTTTGATGCTATATTAACTGATTTTGCTGGGGACCCCATGGATCCCCCTCAAGGACCCCTCGAGTACTGCTGTTCTAGATGGCATGGCCTTCCGGCTTCACTGTAAAAAACACAAGCCTACGTGATTGTGTGCTTGTGTAACTCGCAAGATAAAAACATTCAGATGAAATTTAAAAACAGTCCACGAGTCTAGGATTGTGTTGTGAGTATAGACTCTAGACTCTAGAAGGTTTAATGTGTTTTCTGGATGTCTATAGAGGGATCTGTGCTTGCATATGTTGCATTGTTAATGCTGTTGTAGCAGAACTGGCGATCATGTTAGCCGTGTGCTTTACCTCCCTAGCCGTCTCTGGCCATTATGAGCTAATGGGACAATAAATTGGCAGCATGTGGTTTTACTTTGCATTGCTGTTGGATTGCGTCACAGATATTAGCAACACCTTCAGTGTGTGTGTGTGTGTGTGTGTGTGTGTGTGTGAGAGAGAGGCTCTGTGTTTTATTTTTTACCTACATGTCCATAATCTCTGCATTTGTTTTGACAGTCCTATCAAGAATTCCTGGCTGATTACATTAAACCAGTACATACATTGCCTTGTTTCTCTCTGCCCACACACACACACACACGCACACGCACACGCACACGCACACGCACACGCACACACACACACACACACACACACACACACACACACACACACACACACACACACACACACACACACACACACACACACACTTGTGGTCAACAGCTGAGAGAATTGTGTCTGTGGTAAAAGGAATTTGCCTTGGCGTGCTGTGCAGTGCCACCCCAACTTTAAATTATTATATTACGGTTGGGAATCTTGAGGTGCCTCACAATTCGATTCGACTGCAATCCAGATGGCTATGATGCGATTATAATATAGACGGATTATGCTCAGTTTCGGATTTCTATATGTTTCTTTTTCCATCCTATCAAAATGAATAACATTTTTGCTTCACTCAAAATGCAAATACAAACATGTTATGTGTTATGCCAGTTTGCATAACACCACCAAGCTGATTTAAGCCTGATTTATACGTAGTTGCACTGGTGTTGCATGTCGTAAATAGCAGACATATACAACCTCACAACTTAATTGCGAGCTTGTAGATCTGCTTGCAGATCTGCTATTTACTGAGCAAGACACCGTCACACAACTAAGTATAACTGCGACTTTAGCTGTCAGTTACTTCACACACACCGCAATTGAATGCATCTGGCTCCGTTGGAGAGTGACCTGTGTGGCATGCATGTAGGGGTGGGCGATATGGTGATAATTATCGTTGAGACGATACAATGTCTCCACGATATTCCTTTTCAGAGATATCGTATATATCGTGATACAATTGAGGGAGCCTTGTAAAAAATCCTGTTTAATCGTTAATACAGAGATTCATTGCAGAATTCAATTTAAACCTGCATTTTGGTCTAAATCAGTAGTTCTCAAACTTTAAAATGTCAAGGTCTCCACTTAACTCTGACAGTATACAAATGAAACCAAATGGACCCTTGGTTTCATTTGTATACTGTCTGAGTTACATACTTGTAAAGTTCAATTTAGACCTCCCAAAAGGAACCCAGAGAGTCTAGTTTTTGTCAAGTAACTTATAAAAATAACCATAAAAACCAACGTGAAAAAGAATCGTGATAAAATCGTGATTCGTGATACAGCTTGGGAAAATATTGTGATATTGTATTTTTCCATATCGCACACCCCTAGTTACTTCACACACACCGCAATTGAATGCATCTGGCTCCGCTGAGAGCGACCTGTGTGGCATGCATGTCTTTCCCCCTCGCAGCCCTCTGTTTCCTGTTCCTGCACAAGGTCAAATCAAAAGGCTGGGTCACCTTTTGACCC
>NC_137814.1:30111836-30119336 GCF_963921795.1 Nannobrachium achirus
AGTGTTTGTACTGTACACTCTATCAGTTGCAGACCCTTACAGTAACAGTCCATTCAGTTCCTATATTAATCATTCAGCTGGAGACCTGCCGGAACCCCCTCAAGGACCCCTGGGGGTCCTTGAGGGGGTTGAATTTGAATTTGAGGGGGCTGAATTTTGAGAAGCAGTGCTTTAGGGCAGAGGTTCCCAAACCTTTTAGCCTGTGACCCAAAAGTTTGCCCGGGACCCAAACTAATGAAAACATTTGTTTTCTAATTTATGGAATTTTTGATTTCTTCATGAAATTACTGGGAAAAAAAGAATTGAATTAGATTTTTAATTCATGAAAATGTTTTTTTATTTTATTTTTTTATGTTTTGATATACATATTAAAATAAACATGTAGGAAACCAAAAAATTAAGGGACAAATAAAAATGTGTCCCGACACACTATTTGGGAACCAGTGCGTTAGAGGGTGCGTGTGAGATGGGGTTATGATGGGTGGCTGAAGGTAAGCAGTGCTTTAGAGGGGGTGTGAGATGGGGTTATGGGGGGTGGGTTAAGGTAAGCAGTGCTTCAGAGGGTGCGTGTGAGATGGGGTTATGGGGGGTGGGTTAAGGTAAGCAGTGCTTTAGAGGGTGTGTGAGATGGGGTTATGATGGGTAGGTGAAGGTAAGCAGTGCTTTAGAGGGTGTGTGAGATGGGGTTATGATGGGTGGGTGAAGGTAAGCAGTGCTTCAGAGGGTGCGTGTGAGATGGGGTTATGGGGGGTGGCTGAAAGGTTTTGAGGGGTTGTTGTTCCAGATGGCTGCGCCCCAATCAGATTAGACTGCTGAGGATCAACCCTCCTCTACTGTGTTCCCTTCTAATGGTAATGGCTTCACCGACACACTTCTGGTGACCCTGCAACTCAACATGAAGACAATACTGTAGATATACTGTACCTTTATAGATTCCCCTGGGTAATTCATTCACAGTTAAAAAAGCAAATAGGTTAAACTTACAAAAGAAAAAGCAGTGTATTGTAAACTATGTAATATAATCTAAGATATACTGTATAATGAATGAAATACAAAAATAAAAGAAAATAGTAACAAAAAATAGTAAAAAGATAAGACCTCGCCCCCACCTGGCTCCACTGTATTACAATAAAGTAGTTCAGTTGTGCACAATGATGCAGGGAAATATGTGGAGGTGAGACAAAACAAATCCCGAGAGACTGTAATCAAATCTGATGTCACACAAACAACAAAGTCAAACTAAGAGTCCATTGATACAATCGTGTAAAGAAGAGGGAATATTCATTTTTTAAGGTTTAAAAGTGAAAATTTGAACGAAGGCTTTTGCTTACTATTGTATACAACGTCATCATGCTTACTATTGTATACAACGTCATCATCCTCTGAGTCTGTGGGGGTGCGCGGCGCGCCACCTTGTTTATGAGCAGCACTGGCCTAAATCCAGACTGCAGCTCTGCTTGGGGTGCTGGGAGAAGAGAGGAAAGCCCCAATGGGAAAGAGGATTTTGTTTATATGGGTGGTGGTTGGCCGGTGGTGGGTATTAAATGGGAGCAATCTAGGACTCGTCTGATGAAAACTGAAAAGCTGTGACCGCTTATGTGTCATGGCAATACAATATATGGACCACACCTACAGCACAGTATATTCAGTACATTCCCATGTCCTCACAACTCTCTCTTAAAGGAGTAGTTCACCCAGAGATCTTTTTGTTTCTGCATTCCTATAAGCCAATAATTTGATGACCGGAGTCAGACAAAGAGTATTATAATTATTATTATTTGTGTGTATGATGAGATAATGGTGAGACACTTATGTAGCACTGACTGTTATGGACACTTCATTTGGATTTTACCTCCGTTTACGATTGCTCTGCATTGTTGATGCTTCTTATTTTTTTGCTTTGCTGTGTTTACTTTACTGCTGGCGCAGCTACTGTACGTCATGTAGACACGTCAATATGATTCATTGGAGTTAGCATGCCCAGACGCTGACAGACAGACGGTCCCATCCATTCACCTGCCAAATAGCTTGAAAAAAGGGACAGCCTTCTTCAGCAGTTGGGCTTGAGCGATCCCTAGGAACAAGAGATAAGGAAAAGACACTCAGTGACCACGGCTATGCGCTATGACACTTTCGGTGGCAAAACTCGCACTGGAAGTTCGATGATTACGTGAAAGTGAATGGAAGCCCGCTGGACAGCTTGTAAACAAACATTATTTCTGAACGAATGCGACCTTTGTTATATAATCACCCCAGGAATATAAAAGAAGACACATCACAGGTATTTTTACAATCACTTGCTTTTGGATGTGTACAGTACATAATGTTACAGAAACTATACCTGCCACTGTTTAGCTGCCTCAAGGCAGCTAAACAGTGGCAGGTATAGTTTCTGTCTCGGAGCTATCGCAAGATTTGGATTCCAGACAGGGAACGCTAGTTCAGAAACTCTTTAGATACCTCTATAAAATTATACAGTGTACACACCAAAAAGCAACACAGCAGAAAACAATGTGTGACATGCTTTCTTTTATATTCCTGAGCTGAGTATTTTATAAAGGTCCATATCGTTCAGAATAATTTTTTTGTTCATGAGCTGTCCAGCCGGCTCTCATAGACTCTAATGTTATTCACCGAACTTCCCGTGCGAGTTTTGCCCCCGAAAGTGTCATGGCATATAGCAGTGGTCACTGAGCGTCTTTTCCTTGTCTCTTGTTCCTAGAGCGATCCCAGATGGATGCTGTATCGCGAACTTAACTTGTGAACTCAATACCGCCACCATCTGGTGGAGTCAGGTTATAATAAAGGTACTAATTTAAGGGCTGTTAACGTTTTGCTTTATTCAGTCTTATTATTACAGTAACTAACTACTAGAACCACACTTCTGAATAAAACAAGTTAAAAGCTTAGCCAAATCTGTCATATCGGAGGATTTGACTACAAGCTCTATTTCTTCAGTAGCTTATTTTGAGTGACTCAAGTGTGTGTGTGTGTGTGTGTGTGTGTGTGTGTGTGTGTGTGTGTGTGTGTGTGTGTGTGTGCGTGTGCGTGCACTAAGCTCCTCAGCTGGGCTCAAAATACCATGATCCATATGACGGAGACTTTCTAATACTGCATCATCTAAAAGCTGTGACATGGGGCCAGAGGTCATATGCTTGTTTATATCTGTGTGTGTGTGTGTGTGTGTGTGTGTGTGTGTGTGTGTGTGTGTGTGTGTGTGTGTGTGTGTGTGTGTGTGTGTGTGTGTGTGTGTGTGTGTGTGTGTGTGTGTGTGTGTGTGTGTGACAGTGTTTATGTCAACACTGTGTAGTAGTTAATAATCTTACGTAAGGCTAATTTGTTTGACGTCTCAGACAGTGTAGTTAGAGTACTGAGGCCCTGCGTGTTACTACAGATGGTACTGCTTGTTCTCAGTTTAGATGTCGTTGCTGTCGACCTCTTATCTTTTTATATTTTTCTCCAATGTGAGGCATACAACACACCTAATCATAGCTCATAATAGTGCATTTAAGGGGGTTAGGTTAAATCTTACTGTGCTGACTTAACAGCAGTTATGGATTTGGTCTTGGAAGGGGCATTTCAGACATAATTCAACTGTATTTTGTACCTGTCATCCATATAATTGATTTTACAGGGGTGACTTTCACTTTAGATTATGGATAATTTCATATTTTGCTTTGGGGGCTGTGAAACAAAACAAACCAAAAAATAATAATTGAGTTTCGTGTAAAGACATTTATTTACCAAATGCTACAGATTAATAATTGTATCACATACGGTACTTTTTATGTTGTGTGTGTGTGTGTGTGTGTGTGTGTGTGTGTGTGTGTGTGTGTGTGTGTGTGTGTGTGTGTGTGTGCATGCTTGCGTGCGTGTGTGTGTGTGATGTCAAAAAACAGAAGCACCTCCAGCCTTGAAAGCCTGATATGCCTGGTGAAGTCAAAGTGAAAGAGCAGCCTGTATAGTGCAGCTTATTGTATTTGTGCAGTGGCGTTCGCACATAGTGACTTACAGTTGATAGATTATAGACAGGGAGGAGGTGCTGTTATACTGTGTATATTGTTTGTACAATGGAGGCGTATTTTCACCGTTTATGGAACTCGGCTCCTGTAGGTCTGTCTATCCTCTAGGTGTCTGTCTAAACTGCTGGGAACTGGCCCCTTATAGCCAGGACTATTGCTTTCAAATTGGATTAAATCTAATCAAATCTAATCAGAAGCAAATTTAATTGGGAGATCATTGCCAATTTGCCATATTTAGCTGTTATGTTGTTTTTATCCTCAAAGCCTTGGTCCCATTTACTACCGTGCACAAGTTAGTCATTTGAAACCAATCGCCCAGTGAGGCTTAATCACACACATCCATTCATTTCACCAAGCTAGCTACAGTATAGGTAGGGCTGTCACAATTATTACATAATCGTCTAATCGTGATTTTTGGACATAATCGTGATTTTTTTTATAATCGTCATAATCGTTTCCATGTTGAAAAAAGTTCATATATTTAAATAAAAGGTCAAAAATAGTGGAAATAGCAGATCTACAAGCTCACAACGCGTCGCATCGCGACGCGTTGTGAGCTTGTAGATCGGCTATTTCCACTATCAATGTTCTTTTTTAAGTATAAAGTTGTCAAATATGTCAGTAATTATGTGTCATATCTACCATGTGCAACTTAAAAGCAGAAATGTAATTGTCAACGACAAAAACACAATTAAATCGTTAATCGCAATTGTTTGAGTGACAAATAATCTTCTTGTAAAATGTCATAATCGTGACAGCCCTAAGTATAGGTCACCACACTGAAGAAATGCCCCCCGCTGTTGTAGTGACTTGCTGCTGCATGGTTTGTCTTGATGAAAATGAGTTGAATTGAACAGTCCACTCACCAGAGCATGGGAAAATGTCTAGATAAATGGCATTCATTCGTTGCTAATCCTTTTTAATCAGTGTTAAAATAAGAGTGCCGGGGCGCTTGTTATTCATGGTTGGCCTTGTTTAACTCCTCTTGTGATGCGGTCTGTGTGTGCCAGCCCACTATCAGGGGATAACACCTTCACAGATCATGATGTTGTGGTTAAGACCAGCACAACCACAGCCAGCATGCACCCTCAGCTGGACTAGGATCAAATCCCACAAGAGCCTCTCCTCTCCTGTGTCTTCTCTATCATTCTTCCTCGGCTTCCCTAAGGCTAGGCCTGTCACAATTATTAACACAATCGCCTAATCGCAATCATTTTGAGATAATCCCAATTATCTTTGCGTAATCGTTGTCATTTTGAGGAATGTTATCACATAATTCACAAGTCATTTCTTTGTATATTTAGGTTATTTGCCATATCCGCCATATTTCAATGCCTAAAAGCCAAACAGAAATATAATTCTTTGTTAATAATGTTTCCAGTGTTCAACGACAAAGACTGCAATTATTTGTGTGACAATTAATTGGCATGTACAGTGTCATAATCGTGACAGCCCTACCGATGGCTTGTCTTCCCTTTGTCTCCCTACACTGCCTCTCTTTCACCTTTAATACGTACTGTCTGTCAACACTACACTGTCTCTACCTCAGCTTTGCTGTAAAAAATAATAATAATACAGGAGAGTTGACTGTCTGCGTATCTGTCTACAGACGCAAAATCAATGTGCAGGAGGTAAAACAAGGTAGTGCATTGTAGACAGTTAATTTCCCCCAACAGAAATGACTGTGTCCTTGACTTTAGTGCATATTTTGTTCCTTATTGCCTGGCCCCCTGTTCTTTTTTGAGCGGTGGTCACAACGCTCCTATACGTGGCCGTGTGTGTGGGTCTGTCTCCGTCCGTGTCTGTCTGTCTGTATGTAGCCTGCAGTAACCTTTTCTGACCACACATGTTAAGGGAGGGGCGCTGTTGCACACACACACACACACACACACACACACACACACACACACACACACACACACACACACACACACACACACACACACACACACACAGCTCCACTTCGAACAGAGGTTCGATTTTTTCTTCCTACACTGAGCCACCGTTACGCTTTGGTCCCAGTTGCTGCTTCCAGCTCTGCTTAACGCAGCATTTCCGAACTGTTTCAAGAGTGTTCCCTTGTGTTCCACAACCTTTTAAAACAGAAGAAAAACACGACTGCCTGTCATAACCCTGTACGGATTGTGTTCACTTATTTATTTCTCAGCTCTTTTTTTTTTGTCTCTGTTTTCTCATACGGTACAGTGGAGACGAAGAACAGAGAGGATTGTTGTGCAACAAAAGTCTTGAGACAGATATTGGCGATGTGGTACACACACTGTGGTATACACTATAACACCAGCCAAGAATTAATCAGCATCAGCCAGTTCGACCAAGCAACCCTGCTCAAATTATCGGTGTCAGGTTGCACAGCATAATGGATAGGATTGTATTTGCTCTTGTCCAGTTACAGTAGCAACTAGCCCAGTGGTTCTCAATGTGGGGATGGGGTTCCAGGGGCCCCCAGCAAAGTAGGTACATTTTATACTTCGGCTGTTTGAAAGTGGCCGATCTACAAGCTCACCACACATCGTGATCTAATGCGTCTTATAGGTTGATACAAATTATAATTGTGAAACGTTTTGAATAATCTTGAAAATGTTTACACAAATCTTATGGGGGTCCCTTGCACAAAACATTGTCAGATGGGTATCCGTTGCTGTCCTTATGGAAATGTTTGAGAACCACTGGTCCAACTTATAACATTTCAATTGTTAGAGAAATGTTAGCCCAGTAAACCAGCTTAATCTGCACGGCAGAAAGCCCCTCATTTCAGGACCCACTGCAGTCAAAGTGTCCTTGAGCAGGACATTGAAACTGCTATTTTGAAACTTCAACCTCATATTGTAGGCGTAACCACAGTAGGTCTTGTGTCATTGACTTGGTAGCCAGCGTGTTGTCTGGGATGACAGGGTGGTCTGATTAAAAAGCTACAGTAAACTAATGGATACCTAAAGTCACATAATGGGCTGGCTATAATAAGCAGTGCATCCCCCGAAGCATGACCACCACCTCTCAACAAGGGTAGGCCAAAGACATAGTAACTCTGCACTGCAGACCAAAGGACTGCAATAGAAGAGAACTCATAGTTTATATAGGAACGTATCTCCAGCCTTGTTTATTTTACAGCTTTGCAAAGCTGTCAATAAACGAACCCTGCAACTAGTCATCACTTTCTCCTTACTTTCTCACTTTCTCGCCAATGAGGGGTGGCCAATGGCTTCCCATACTTTGAACCATCTCCCAGAACCAGTGGTGTAAAGTAACTAAGTAACTAAGACTTTAGTTACTATAGTTACCTATACATTAATCCACTTTAGCCATATTTTATACCTAGGCTATTTGAAAATAGTCGATCTACAAGCTCACAACGCGTCGCATCGCAACGTGTTGTGAGCTTGTAGATCTGCTATTTTCAAACATTTGGTACTATTACTTTTGGTACTTTAAGTAAATTTTGATGCCAACACTTTTGTAC
>NC_137814.1:30124336-30149336 GCF_963921795.1 Nannobrachium achirus
AAAGATATTATTCTCTCATGCAGTCTTGCAGTGATGCACATTCTGATGAAAATGTTAATTTGGGCAACATCAGCAATGTCTGATTCGTCCCAACTTGAGAACCAAATGCACACAGGATTTGATGTCCTTTTGCAGCTGTGTGCCCACGTCCTCTGAAATCCCCTGACATCTCTGTGTCACTGTTCTCCTGGACAAATGAAGGTTGTTGATGACATCCATGAAAATATCCATTTAGAAAAATATTGATGCAGGGTCCAACGTTGTGTCTGCCCCATCTATATTTCGACTTGCCCTGCCTACGACGGGGTACCTTTGCCAGTGGTGCAGTGTGTGAATGTCTCTCACAATATACTTACTCAAGTCATTGTCTGTTGATTGATGATGTATTGTACCGTGAACTGAAGTATAGTTGTCGTTGGACCCTCTCGAAACGAGATGCTGCATCTCGAGGGGTTGAAGGGGATCATGCTGAAATTTCTCACATGGCACTATTGCAGTTGAAAGGGTCGCAGGGTACTGTCAGAACTGGCACAGCTTGTCCATATACGTAACGCCTGACACTGTGGCTCCCCTGACAAATCACTGTGACATCATAGGTGACATCACAGTGATGTCAGATACTCAGAGCAGGGATAACGCCTGACACTGTGGTTCCCCTGACACATCACTGTGACATCACAGGTGACGTCACAGTGATGTCAGATCCTCAGAGCAGGGATCTCCATACATGGGCAGGCATAAACAGGTGACATCACAGTGGTGTGGCTGGTTCAGGCAGGGATTTCCATGTATGGGATGTATTGGTATGGTATGTATGTAATGGTATGTATTAAGCTCATATCTAACAGGACTTCATATCCATATATGGGGAACTGGTCCGATACACATCACTGGCCAAACGGCCAAGACATGGCCGTGACGCTTGTCGCCCTGAGGCGCCTTACTAGTTTTGTTTGTGTCAAGTGTGTCTGGTGAGTTTTTCACTGTGCAGTGATCTGTAAGTATGTGTCTCTGAGATCAGATTAGTGGTCTGTAGCTGCAAGCATTTTTTTTAGCATTTTTTTTTCCCGGCCACTGTCTGGAAGACACTTCTCCCACTGTCTCTCTCTTGGCAGTGGCTCAGGGCATAAACAGAAGCTTCAGAAGGTTTCGGGTTTGATCCCTGTCTCCTCCTGGCTGCAGGTTGAAGTGTCCTTGAGCAAGATAAGACACTGCCCCCGACAAGCAGATTTGTGCTTGTGTGATTTCCTCCGCTGAGAATGTGTGTGTGCCAATGTAATGCATATTGTAAAGCGTTTTGGAGAAAGGCGGCATATACAGGGTACACGTACAGTTTACATTTTTTTATACTTTATTTAATACTGAAATCAGACTTCTGAGTAACACATTTAATATGGGGAAACAGCACAAGGAGATGATTTGAGGTTAATTATTTTCTCCAAACATTGTTTAAATATGCAATGGAACGTGGATACTTACAGTATGTATTGATTATTAAAGTTCTGGTTCAAGAAATTATCTTGAAGAATTCAACACAATAACCTACCTAGGCGTACCAGCCAGTCGGGCATTCTGTCAGATTGTCAATTAGCTTGCAACTGAGTTGTGTGTGTGTGTGTGTGTGTGTGTGTGTGTGTGTGTGTGTGTGTGTGTGTGTGTGTGTGTGTGTGTGTGTGTGTGTGTGTGTGTGTGTGTGTGTGTGTGTGTGTGTGTGTGTGTGTGTGTGTGTGTGTGTGTGTGTGTGTGTGTGAGACAGACAGACAGACAGACAGACAGACAGACAGACAGACAGACAGACAGACAATGAGTCAGCTATGCTGCTGCCATTTAATCAGTGAGTCATTTAGTCATGCAGGCTGGACAGTGGACAGCTATTGTGCTTTAAATCTTTGAGGGTGACTGAGCAGGTAGATAAGCTGCACGGTTGGGTAGTGGCACTGGTGTGAATATTCCAAAGCCTTGGCTTTGTCAAATAAACATTATTCTCGTTGTAGCTGAAATTATTTGTTGATTGTTCAAGCAATTGAACTATGAATTAGGGCCTTCTATAGTAGTGTTTTATGTTATCTTATTTTGTTTTGCATAGACCCTGCTCTGTAACTTTCAGATCGATAGGACAGTGACCCATTTTTCAGTATGATGAACAATGTGAAGAATTCAAAATATCATGAACAAATATTGTCATTTGGGACTTTCAACAGTATTTCTGATAAATATATTTACCAGAAATACTGTTGAAAGTCCCAATTATTAATATAACTAATTATAATTAATCAATGATATCTCCCTTTCTCACTACACTTTATCTCACTCTACTTATTACATCATTGTCCACATCAGCCAGACAAACATGCAGACACTTAACAATTTTGCTGCCATTTTAAACATAGCTGTAGTAAGCAGCTGCCAAATTGTCCTTACCTTTTAACGTGGGCACGTGCACGCATCGTGCACAATCTTTGCGCGACTCATCTAGTAGACGTGTAGACTCGGTGACAGCTTTCGAATAAAAAAAACCCCATTGAAATAGACATATCCGTTGCCACGCTGTATCCCTGCTTATCCGCCAGTGTTTACATGAAAACACATTCAAAAAAGCATGCTGTGCGCTATGGTAACACGTGGACACGTTCGCGCACAAAACGCACGATATGTGCGGGGATCATAATCCAGGCGTGTAGAGACTGGATCAAAGTTTCCAAACGCAAAAATCGGATTGAAAAACGAGCTTTCCATCGCCGAGTAGCTTATTCTTCTGTTACAATGTAAACGAATGGAGGCGGGACTATGGCCCAGGCTCAGACCGGATACGGAAAGCTAGATCCGGTCCAAACGGGAAATACGACCGGATACAGTTAGGGGGCGGGCCTAAAGTCTCCGAAACGGATATATACAGCAATCATACTTTTAATCGTTTCATAATGATTAAAGCTAATTACATTTCCGGGAACGACGGGCATCGCAGAGAGGTACAGCGGGAAATCCCCGGTTTCTACGGGGATCGCAGAGTATGAGTTAACCAGTATTTGGTTAAATGTTAGCAGTCGCTAAATACTAGATTCACTTCATGGATACATACATACATACATACATACATACATACGTGAGTGTGTTTGTGTGTGTGTGTGTGTGTGTGTGTGTGTGTGTGTGCGCGTGTGTGCGTGTGTGTGTGTGTGCGTGCATGCGTGCGTGCGTGTGTTTGTGGGTGGTTGGATGCCAAAGGGCTACATAGGGAGTTCGGCAGGTTAACTTATGTGTATTTGCGGCTATCTGACCTTTACCTACACTACCGGTAGCTTGGCCTGGATTAGCCTCTAGCTAGGTAGCCCGTGATCCATTGCTTCCTCTTGTATTTCTCTTTATCCCTAGAGTTTATTACCAAGACTCCATAATACTCATATAGCACCAGGTACCAGTGTTTTATCCATAGCAGCTACACAGAATTGTGCCCTCTGTTGTGGTGTTACGAAGAACATCATACCAACATCCACCATTCTAGTAGGTTTGTTTTTGTACCAAGTGGTGGCTTTGGTTAACCTTAACCTCTATGGAAGTGTTGCCACTCCGACAATAAGAAGTCACTGTCGGAATGGAGACATGTCTGAATGGCTTTGTTTAAGGTCATTTATAGCTACAGTAATTTTGACTCCCCCTTGATAAATGTGATCCATTCCAGACTGGCTGTGAAGAGGAGTTGCAAGGCATTACAGTACTGTAGCTAACTGAGCTTATGAGTTAACACTGCATCCTGCAGCATTACAGTTAGAATTTTTCTTGCCCGTATCTCTAGCCCCACCCCCCGGAGCACTACAGTATGCAAAGCTAAGTACTGTAGTAGGCTTGTTCTTCAATCTGCTTCCATTTATAGGGATTAGCCTCCGGCTTTATTTGGTTACCAATGTCTTCGTCAGTAGCTGCTAGATGTAGAAATGCTACAGCAACATATCTTCTACACAGACAGTGATAAATAACAGGCATGGTGATTTGTCTCCGTTCATCAATAGAGGCGAGGGAACTGCCTGACTCCATCATATTTAAACCATATTTGGCTTGCCATTGGGGAAAGCATGTCCCCTAAAAATAACCCTATTTCTTATACTAAGTGGAGAGTGCTCAGTTCGTCATTTTCTGAAGCAGTGATTCAGAGGCTGTTTATAAAGGCTGTTTATAAAGCATTCCACGGAGCATTTTGCATTTGCTCATTTTGGCCTAGTCTAAACCATCAACATGTTTCTAATACCGACAAGAATTCTTCCTTCCTGGCTGGCATAGATTCTGAAGATGTAGCCATGCCTCGGATCCACTACTGTTACTGTACAGACATTATATTTTTTACAGACAATCATTCTGGATTCATATGTAACTGATTGTTGGAGATTATAGTGTATAATAATACTGTACTGTATATCACATAGTATTTAAATTTACCCGGGTATGCATGTTGCTGTAGTTGTTTTAGGGTTAGCATGTTAAGTGCGGGTAGTCCAGGTGCAATGATTAAGGCAATAAGGTAAATCAGTGTGTCTTAATCCTATTAGCCTGGACAATGACCTAACTCCCGTCACCCCTACTTTAGACCATTACCAGGGCTTTGGCTTTTAATGCTTTACCAGTTGAGAGGAAGGAATGTGACATTTTTCAGGGGATTCTTTGGACAGGCATAACACACATTTTATAGCTAAACATTTTCTATCTCTTACTTTTTGCTTTCGTTCCATATATTTTCTGTAGTCCTAATTATATGGCACTGTGTGATCGATACGTAAATAAAATGATACTAACATGGAGCTAATCGGGGGCCAAGACTGGGGAGTTGTTGCCATGGGTGATTGTTGCCGTGCGCAGTGTTGCCATGTGCACTGTGATTGTGTGTTTCCTTTTTCGCCATCTAATCAAATTCTTGATAGCTGTGTGGAACTCCAGAAAATGTGGTGCAGGTAAGTCTGGCTGGCCGTCTGTCCCACCGCTTTGAATGTCCGGCTGCTGCATTACTGGTCAGTGGGTCAAAGCTGCAACAAGTAGCTTACAGTATGTCTTTAGCTACAGTACCAGGGGTTACTGAGGTTAGGGGCAGGGTTTGGGTTAGGTTTAGGCATAGAGGTTAACATTCACCCGCGTTGGCAGGTTAGCTTTTCAACCGGTTAACATTTACCTGTCGAAAGAATTGACCTTCGAACAGATGCTATGTCGCAATATCGACACGCTTCCTTCCGTCTTAACATTTATATTAGATATTGTGATGTCAAGTGAAGCATGACCAATGCTGTCTGATTGGACATTATATTGTCCAATCAGAAAAGGTCCTTTGAACTCAATGGACTTTTGGGATTACAGAAAAGTTAAATGAAAGCAGGTTTACTTTAGTTGACATAACATTTGGTGAAAAAACATAAAAGAAAACATGTCAAAAAGAACAAAGCAGAGACATCTACAGTACCTTAAATGTAAGGTGCAAAAAGTGGTAACACATCAATCAGTAGGTCCACACACAGTAGCTGCAAGTACAAGTGGCCGTCTTGGAATCGGAAGGTTCTTGGTTCGATCCCTGGCTGACTGCGTGTTGAAGTGTCCTTGAGCAAGACACTTAACCCCTAACTGCTCCCAATGAGCAGGTTGGTGCCTTACATGGTTTCCTCTACTGTTGGCATGTGTAAATGTGTGTGTGAATGGTTGATTGTGAAATATATTGTAAAGCGCTTTGAAGGGTTGGACAGACTAGAAAGGAACTATATAAATGCAGTCCATTTACCATTTGTGTTGTTGTAGCTCCAACTCTGGTTGGCTTTGAAGATGCTGCCCGCTATTGTTTTCTTCTTCCTTTGCATCCAGAGAGAATATAGTTGGCCTCCGTTGAGTGTATTTAAGCCAGTTGCTCAGGACAACAATACTGGTTGAGAACCACATGGCTAACAATAACGACAACCCTGTCAATCAAATTGTTATCAATCTACCAGTCGTGCTATGATGTGTTGGAGAAGAGCACACAGCTAGCTCAGCTAAAGCAATTGCGCCGTTTCAATTTCCCATGCAAAGGGAATACTCCTGTATCCCAGAGCCATTCAAGGAGAGTTGCGTCATCTCCGTTCACTTCATGGGGCCAGGTCTTCTGCATACACATCTATTGGCGAATAGTGACAAAGTGTTGAACCGTAAGTTTACAGAATGCATTGGAGTATCTCCATATTTAAAACGATTTAAACGTTTCTTTAAATATAAATGAATGCCCTACTTCGTCGTGGTGTGCCATAAAAGTAGGGGAAATCTACAACCTTTTGAGTGGATACTTTCGCTATTGTAGAAAGATTTTGAAAGTGAAAGTTGTTAAGTCTGTCACTGTGGGTTTTATAAATATTTAAGTCATGTGTAACCTTTATTTCAAGTCTTTTTGACCAAGGTTTCTACCCGAGAGCAACGATTGTTTTTAGGTTGTTTCACCAAAGTTACAAACACTGAATCTTGTGGTACATATGCTGTGGATATTGTAAAACTGGGGTGTCCTATTTAGGAGTAATGATAGGCTGTTCATTTTGCCTTGAGTTCACTTAGTACTACCTTTCCTTTGCCTCAGACATGAGTCTTTTGGGGCCCTGGGTGTCTGGTTTAAGAATAACAGCTTCAGAATCTCAGCCTAGTTATCATAGAAATTCAGAATTGTGCTTTACAAAAGCAGTACATATTCAAAAGAGATATGTAGGCTGTTGAAAAACATTATAGAAACATGAGATAGACCTATCGCGTATTGTTCTCAATCTGCTCTTGAACAAAAGCTACACAGAACAGTGAGACACATTCACTATTTTCCTCCCATTTCCTCACAACCTATCCATGAAAGGGCATTCGGGGCATAGTTTGACATATGTCTACACCCACATGAAAAAGAACTAATCTGTGACTTAATGCTAAGAGGGCCTGACATTACCAGTTTCCCATGACATTATGAGCTATGCAATTAAATTGACATTGTTAACTGGTATATTGGTGCTCATCAATAATCAATACAAGCTCTATAACAGTCACTAACCGACCTATAATTGAGATATAACCGATCTATTTTGATTAATGGGCAAACAAATGTATAGACAGTTTTGCACCTGCTACCATGTATTTTCAGACTTGAGCACCTTAAACACAGAATGCCATGTTGATACATGTTCTGTTATGTAACCAGTAGGTTGACACTTGACAGTTTTTATTAAGCTGTCATCATGGTGATTGATTGATGGTAGTTGACCATTGGGACTCCTTTCAGCCAGGTAAGCATGACAGATGAGAAATGTAATGCTTACCTGGCCAATTGTGTTCTGTGAATATATCCAGACATATCCAGCCAGTCTAGCGTGGTCACAGTAACAGTCTGCTGCTAACTGATATGTAATTCAATTCATTTAGGGCTGGTGTTTTGGTGTTGTGTTGCCTTTTAAAACACCATGAGTAATGGCTGCCGACATATTATCTGTCTCTGGACAGAAGACACGCATGCTCATAAACCCAAAGACGTACGGTATATGCACCCAACACACAAACATGCACTGCATGCATGCACATACACACATACACATACACACACGCATACTAACACGCACGCACGCACGCACGCACGCACGCACGCACGCACGCACGCACGCACGCACGCACGCACGCACACACATGCACCCACACAAGCTCATAAACTCCAAGACTTACAATGCACACACGGACGCACATAAACCCAAAGACTCCTACAATGCAGCCAACACAAACACATTGACCCAAAGGCACAAAGACTGCCACTCTTCTTTCTTTCTTTCTTTCTTTCTTTCTTTCTTTCTTTCTTTCTTTCTTTCTACTTACCTCTTCAATCTCTCTCAGACTGACTTGAGTTTCTCTGGCTCAGCGGGTTTCAGACTTGGTCAAATGAAAATGTAATAAAGAGGCAGAACACACACACACACACACACACACACACACACACACACACACACACACACACACACACACACACACACACACACACACACACACACACACACAGCACTATTACTCTGCTCTGGAATGGCTAAGGGCTTATAATAAGATTATAGTGAGGACACAGGAGAGAGATGAAGAGAAGTGAGGTAAAGGTTCTGATGGAGAGGTGACAGACAGTTCAACGACTGACAGAATGAAACAGATTCTAATGATCATATTCAAATTCACTAAATTGCCTTAAAGGGGAATACATAAATAAAACTGTGTCCTTTTAGATAAACAGAGGGTCGGTGTAAAAAGAATTGGAAGTGGTCCACCTCCGGATTGTCTGGAGGGGCAAGCTGGTTATTCAAACTTTTTTTTGCCAAGTACGGACTTATGTTCTTATCTGCCCTTATTCCAGTGGTCTCTCTGGGTTTCACTCACTCTGACGTCCCATGACTTCCAGTTGTGTTTTTGTAAGGGTCAGGGGGTTCTGAGCAGGCGAGTTTGTTGTTTAGTGCTTAGCCTACACACAGAGGAACACATTTATTTCCAGAATATTCTGAATTTGAGCATAGGAGGAATTAGAATTCGAAAACGATGACCATCCCTATTACAATTTACAATTTAGGCATTTAGCAGACACTCTTAATCCAGAGCGAGTTACATTACATCAACATCAAATGCATAGAAATAGTAATCTAAGAAAAATGTAGGTAGACCAAGCACCTACTCAGTAAAAACTAGAAGGAAAAAAAAATGCTATCTAAATTACATGTATGGTTATTGAGGGCTGCAACAGGGAGTTCATTCCACAGTTTGGGGGCCAGGAGGGCAAAGAGTCTAGGACAAGTGGATCGTTGTCCTGGGTTTTTTAGCGAGAGTTGTCAGCATCCCTGTGTTAGCTGATCTGAGTGAACGGTTGGGGTTGTAGGGTTCAATCCGGCTATGAAGGTATGGAGGTGCCATACCTTTGGCTGCTTTGCCAGCATCAGTGTTTTGTAATTTGTACTCTGTGCGGGCAGCCAGCAACTGGGAGCCAGTGGAGGGAGCGGAGAAGGGGGGAGACATGTGAGAATTTAGGCTGGTTGAAGACCAATCGTGCTGCAGCATTTTGGCTCAGTTGGAGAGGCTTAAGTGCACATGCACATCCCTATGTATTTGCGGCAGAGTTTAGCCAACACAAACATTTACTGATGCAACAAGCAGAGGAGGTGAGACCGCTTGTGTAGAGCGGACTCTGTAGTTGTTGTTTTTTTATGCAGCCTCATGTCATGTATTTACTTAAAGAAGACAAAAAAGAACAATGGTTTATTTTGCACATTTTTAAATTGTGTTTAAAAATGTGAAAACAAAAAGCACTCAGCTATAGCATACAGACTGTCCTGTACTGTATGCATGTATCTCTGCTCAGGGAATAGCATGTTTCTTTAGGAGAAGGTGCTTTGGTTCCGCTCTGTTTGACCTGCTAGCAGTAATAATCCTTGTTGAGTTGGTCACTGGCACTGCAGACCCAACGGTTTGGGTTCACCATTTGCAGCACAACAAGCCAGTGTTGCCCTAACATTCAAACTGGTTCAAACTCTACCCTACAGCAGTGGTTCTCAACCTGTGGGTCGGGACCCCCAGGGGGTCCCCCCAAAATTATTTTGGGGGGTCCCCAGATAATTAGCTTAATGTGCAACATTGTTTTCTCACTCAACAGTAAACAAACCATCATGAAGTTTAAGTGTATAGAGGGTGTCTGCACATTTCTAAAGTGACAATTTAAGGACTTTTTAATACCTCTAAAATGACAAATTAAACATTGGCCAAATTGTCAAATATTAGAGGCAGAAATTGTGAACATAGCCGTGATTATTTTGGGGGTCAGTGCAACCTTTCTCAGTTCACTAGTTGAACAAAGTTAACTGAGCATTCGACTGTGTTTCAGTTCAGGGAGCGGGATTACGCAGGCAGAGCACGGG
Source organism: Nannobrachium achirus (assembly GCF_963921795.1). NCBI lineage: Eukaryota > Metazoa > Chordata > Actinopteri > Myctophiformes > Myctophidae > Nannobrachium > Nannobrachium achirus. The sequence goes on from NC_137814.1 coordinate 30,134,233, forward strand.
GTCAAGCATTGAACAATTTGTTGAACGAATCATTGAAAGAAACTTTTTAGTGAACCGATTCAAGTGATTCAGTCAGTACACTGCAAAGAAGGACCATACCCATTACTAGTCTATTATTAGCCTTCCACCTCAACCTTTTGTACACCAGGTGCCCATGGCATGGTCTCTCGTACGCACGCACGCACGCACGCACGCACACACACACACACACACACACACACACACACACACACACACACACACACACACACACACACACACACACACACACACACACACACACACATTGCCAAAGCAGAAGTGTACATAATACAATACAATACAATCAGAACAAAATATGTACAGGTGAAAACAGTTTTCATGCATCACGGTACGTGCAGGGCAGGCAGAGCAGGGATATATACAATGTTTTTTAAGGTGGTTGGGTTCCATTTGATATCCTTCTCCTATCACAGCAGCTCACAAATCTTGCTGCTGTTTTTGCACATTGTTTTACTTCACCCAGCAGGTATGGGAGTTTTTCATCATTGGTCATGTTTTCAAACTCTCCTTGGGTGCTTATGATCTGTGTCTGTGTCTCTGATGTCTTGGTACAGCGGACAGGTGGTTAGGAAGTGTAGCTCAGTTTCCACTTCATTTTGTGTGCAGTTTGTGCAAAGTCTGTTTTCTCTAGGGAGCCAGGTATGCCTATGACGTCCTTTCTCGATTGCAAGACTGTGCTCACTGAGTGTACCTAGTCAAGATGTGTCTTTGTTTTGGGTCGGTCACCTTGCTCAGGTATTCTGCCATGGTGTATTCTCTGTTTAGGGCCAAATAGCATTCTAGTTTGCTCTGCTTTTGGGTTGCTTCTCTCCAATGTGTCAGGTAGCTTTCTTTCTGATGTTTTATAATTTGGTTTAGACCAGTGAATTGTCTGTCTGGTGGCTCTGCTTGTGTTTGTTTACAGAGTTCCCGGGCCAGTTGGCTGAGGGGGCATCTCTCTAGAGTTTCTCTGTGTGTGAGTGCCTTGTTATGAAGTTCATCTTGGTCACTTTCTTTTAAGTGTTTATACAATTTGAATGCTCTCTTTTTTATTTTGAGGTATCATCCTAATTCTGCCCTGCATGCATTATTTGGTGTTTTCTGCTGGATTCTAAGAATTGATTTGCAGAATTATGTGTGCAGGGTCTCTATTTGGTGTTTGTCTAATTTTTCAAGGTCTTGGTTTGCGGATGGTCCCCAGATCTCGCAACCAGAGGGAAATTGGTTCTACACACACTCTCTCTCTCTCTCTCTCTCTCTCTCTCTCTCTCTCTGTCTCTCTCACGCCATCCCTCTGTTTGTCTCAGTGCCACACTGTAAGGATTAGATGTGTGTGTGTGTGTGTGTGTGTGTGTGTGTGTGTGTGTGTGTGTGTGTGTGTGTGTGTGTGTGTGTGTGTGTGTGTGTGTGTGTGTGTGTGTGCACGTGCACTGTGCAGTGCGACCCTTGCTGAGGGCCCCCGCTCTGCAGCAGGCTGTCCACCTCAGTGCCTGTTGAGAATGCGTGGGAGGAGAGGAGGACAGTGATGGAAAGATACTGGAGACGAGGGAATAGATGACAGCATGAGAGAGAGGGAGAGAGAGAGAGAGAGAGAGAGAGAGAGAGAGAGAGAGAGAGAGAGAGAGAGGCTAGGATGACACTCACAGGAGATGTGGGAATAGATGAGAGAGTGAGAGAGGGAGGATGGCTTTAAAAGATGGATGTATTGGAGGTGAGAGTAGAGTAGGATGAATCGTAGAGTAGCGTAGGAAGGGAAGGATAGATGGGATGGAAAGGGAGGCGATAGATGGACTGGCGTAGAGCAAGGTGGGGCCACTTTGTTTTCATCGCTCTGCAAAGGTCACCATAATAAAGTATTCAACAGCTCTGCGTCTGTCTGCCTGCGTGTGTGACTGTGTGTGCGTTGTCATCTGAGGCACTGAGGGATTAATCGAATTAATATTTGATTGTCGTTTGATTGTCTCCACCAGCCGAAGGCTGAGGGAGAGTATGTTTTCCCCTCCGTCCGTCCGTCCGTCCGTCCGTCCGTCCGTCCGTCCGTCCGTGCGTCCGTGCGTGCGTCCGTCCGTGCGTCCGTCCGTGCGTCCGTGCGTCCTCGCAGTTTGTGAGCAGCTAATCTCAGTCACCGTTGTGCCCGATCGCTGCCAAACTGAGCACACACACTCCCTGGATGCCAATCTAGAACCTCTGCCCCACATTTTTCAAATCAGCCTCATGGTGGCGCTATAACAGGCCGATTTGTGTGGCCTGGTTGTTACCAGCTAATCTCCGGCGCCGTTGGCCCGATCGCTGCCAAACTGAGCACACACACTCCCTGGATGCTAATTCAGAACCTCTGCCCCACATTTTTTAAATCAGCCTCATGGTGGCGCTATAACAGGCCGATTTGTGTGGCCTGGTGGAGACCTGTGCTCGGAAGAGCACTGCTTCTAGTTCATTATTTGACTAGCAGTAGCAGGAGGGAATACAAATAATGAGGAAGAAATTGCAGAAGAGAAGAGAAGGCCGTTGGGAAGAGGGGGGAAAATAGACTTCCCCCACATCACAGTAAAACTACAGAGGGGAGACGACGAGATTTCAGATGGGAAAAGGAAGGAGGAGGAAAATAAAGGGCAGAGACACAAAGACAACAGTGGTTGAAAGTAGACACGAGTCCATGAGTGCTACTACAGACAGTACCGGTACATAAGAGTAGCAAGCTCCCAGCCAATTGAGAACACCATGTACTATAGGACACGCGCGCGTGTGTGTGTGTGTGTGTGTGTGTGTGTGTGTGTGTGTGTGTGTGTGTGTGTGTGTGTGTGTGTGTGTGTGTGTGTGTGTGTGTGTGTGTGTGTGTGTGTGTGTGTGTGTGTGTGTGTGTGTGTGTGCGTGCGTGCGTGCGTGTTGAAGTGCTGAGTCAGGCTGGAGGAGCTAGACGCCCCATTATCAGCGAGCTGGAAAAAGCACCATCTGACACATACACACACGCACGCACAACTCTTACATCAGCTCACAGTGCAAAAAACCTTTTTATCATTCCCTCCACACAAGCAGCTGACTGGCCACACGTCCACTAACCTGATTCGAGGGAAAAGTAGTCATATATTTCCTTGAACAGGAAATGTTTCAATCTTTTTTCCCCCTTTTTGGCAGTAGGTCTATGTGTTTGAGTTTGGGAAGACTTATGAACTGGCTTATGAACAGTAAAGGCAAATGTATGCTTTGAAAATAATAATAATATTTTCACTGAATGTTCACCTACTGTAGTATGACATGCCCATGCAGAATAGGGACAATACACTAGAAACATAGAAAGAGAAATATACGCTTTGTTTATAGAATAGAAAGAATGGTAGATCAAATTCAAACATGACATAGTATTGAGGGAGTTATTTTGTATTGTTGCCTTATAGGCGCTTATGGTTACTTATAATAACTAGCCCTTACCCGTTCAAAGATATGAGCTCCAAAATGATGTGCAGTGTGTGGGTTATGGGATGTGCACTGTGCACACAGTATATGAGGGATGGAAAGTAACTTTAACTGGTGCTTGCATGATGTAGGAGCATCAATGTAAGAAACCCGTTTCGTTTAATGGCTACAGAGATACTGTCCCCCCCCCCCCCCCCCCACATGAGTGTGCATGTGCTTGTGGGTGGCGTGCGTGTGTGTGTGTAGGTATGCTGTAGTGCTGATTCCAGCTCTGTCAGTGGGATTGCTGCCTCCACTGTGTCACCATCTGGACAGCTCTGCACACATAACTAGTATCAACCAAGTGCAAATATATATGTGTATACAGTATATGCACCCACAGGTATAATAATAATAGGGCCGCAGGATAAGAGGAAGTATACCGGTAGTTGTTTTACATTAATTCACTGCTGCTTTCCTCCTGACTACAGTAATTGTGATGGTGTATATAAACACATATTACTGTAATAAAGTGTGCTGTTCCAATTATACCAGTGGTAGGTCAAAATCCAGCATTCCAGCAAAGGAGGGGAGGGGTTGAAAGCTGGGTGACCTACAGTACCTTCAAGTGCCACTGTTGAGCAACCTTGCAATGCATGTATTTTACCCATACCTGTACCTCAACCCATGGCTGCTCCACTCACCCAGCGGTGCACAGCCTCCACCGCTCAGTTCACACAGCTGTGATTTTTTTCTCTCTCTATGTGTTTGTTTGGGAAAAGTTGACGTCTAACACACAGCCTGGCTGGACTACAATTACTTGTCTGTCAAGAGGAAGTTGCTCTGCCTGGTAGCTGGGAACTACTTTCTTGTAGAAGTTGTTCTTGTAAATGAATTATTAAGAACTGTTTTAATTGGGACGTGTCTATGATTTTCGTGTTGCGTTTTTGATTAATTGAATATATCATATCTACAAGCTCATGGTGCGTCAAGCTCATTTGTGTTTCTTTTGCTAACTTTTTTCTCCTAGAATGACTGAAAACATTGATTTATTCAATTATCGCAACCCTAATTCAGCTGCCGAATCGTTCAACTGCTGTTTGTTTGCTTGATTGACAGGGATGCCTACTGAAAACCCGCAGCACCCGGAGGACGGGAAGGGGGAGGAGTCCAACTCCAACAGCCAATAGGCAAAGCTTGGAATACTGTGGCTTAACTGGGAATTCTGTGGTGTGGCCCAATAGCTGAGAACCGATCTGGTAAGACTCTGTTTGACATCCATGGCTGTGTCTGTGTGTCTTTATCCATGTATTAAGTAGTTACTTGTCATGTCAATGTCTATGGCGTTTTTTGTACATAAGCAAACATGTAATTTACAGAGGGAAATGAATAACGGATAGACACAAAATATACAAAACATGGCTGTTGTTGAAAACTGCAATGTCCAGATTATATTTATGAATGCGTATTTTCTTATTGAGTTGGGTCAGGCGTGTGATAAATAAATAAATACAAAATAGATCCAAATGGAAACCTGAATGTACGTTTGTTTTTAAGGGCCAGTCTAACATGGTGAGTGAATGGTTTAGTTCCCATGCAGTTCTCTCTGCTGTCCGTACAATGCATGCTGCTAACACAGGAAATACAAACGGCTGGAGGGGGCGTGTGTGTGTGCGCGCACGTGTGTGTGTGTGTGTGTGTGTGTGTGTGTGTGTGTGTGTGTGTGTGTGTGTGTGTGTGTGTGTGTGTGTGTGTGTGTGTGTGTGTGTGTGTGTGTGTGTGTGTGTGTGTGTGTGTGTGGCTTTCATTGTATCTTGGCTATGTGCCCAGAGGTGATGCATTGGAGAAACAGAGAGCTCAAGAGAGCCAGGGAGAGAGAGAGAGAGAGAGAGAGAGAGAGAGAGAGAGAGAGAGAGAGAGAGAGAGAGGGAAAAACCTAGAGAGAAAGAGAGTCGGAATGACTTTGAGTTTGGGGGAAATAGATGAGGAGGGAGCATTGGGTTTCCAGGGATGTACTGTTCTGCTCTGCTCTTCTGTTGTTATGGAAAGAAAAAACCTGGTTAAAGCCATTACATGGTTATGCCATGGGCCACGGTTTGATTCCGTGTGTAGGGAAAGTTTAGGGAGCGTTTTACAAGTATCAGAAATATCTTTCTAAAGACTAGAGTATAAAGACCCATTTATACTATCACAGAAAACTGCACATCACAACGCATAGAAGAGCAACACATTGTTAGCTTATAGATCGGCTATTTCCACCAATTACAACACAAAAAAGGAAAGAAAAATAAAATGTTTACTCTTTGTTACTTCTGTAGCTGGTTCTCTTTCCCATATCTTTGTTGTACCCACGTTGCATAGACTTTCTAGGTTTGACACACAGATTCAATGCATCCTCCTCAGACCTGTAGACAGACACAGGTGTTGTGAATTCACAAATAGATAGATATCAGTTATAGGCTTATGCTTCAATATGCAGTATATCAGGTACATGCTAAGTGTCGCATTTTGAACTTGATGACCTCTCTTTCTATCAAAAACAAAACAAAAGATTTGTATTTTCTTCTAATTTGCTGATCACTAATCAAGTCATCTGGAGTGAAAATCGGCAGATTTATATCAGTGGCCGATAAATCAGAACACCCCCAATTTTCAGTGTATGAAACCCGCCTGCAATTATGTATAACTCAGGCTAAAGAATGATTAATAACTCTTGGTTGAGGGGCATGTTCAACTGATTTACCTGTTTGTTTGGGTTTCTGTCTCTCTCTTTATTCATTAATTAACTTTTCTACTTACTTACTTACTTACTTTATCATTAGTCAAACAGCACATTTAAGATGCAGTGAAAAAAACAAATGACTTGTACTGTATTCTGTATATTAATGCAGAATCTAGTAGGCTACAAAGCCATTTGTTTTCACTGCATGTTAAATGTGCTGTTTGGGGGGAGTAGTGAAAACAGACTTCCTCTGTGTTTGATAACTTGAAGCTGGTTGTAAAAGCAGTGAGGCCGAACAGTGCTGAAGACTTGGCTTGCCTTTTTTTGCCCAAAACAAAATGTTTCTGTCACATAAAGTAAACCTGTTTTCAGTTAACCCCTTTTTCTGTAATCACAAAAGTCCATTAAATTCAGTGGATGTTCTCTGTAATCTATGGAGATTACACGCTTTCTGAAACCTGATGATCAGGGTCAATGGAACAAACTATTTTGAGATGCGGGTCCGTGGCCAAATACATATAACTTTGGGGGTCCTTGACATGGAAAAGTTTGAGCACCACTGCATGATATAACAACATATTTTTCAGAAAACTATTAAGATTTAGAAGACATTTGTAGAATCGGCCTCTGGTTTTGAATGGGTTAACCAACACCTCCATATAGAATCCATTTAGGTTTAGATGAGCAGGTAATGTGGTCCATTACGGTATGTCATCCTTGTTCATACTAATCTAGGCTCTGCTGCACGTGCCTCCTATCCTTCCCTCCCTCCCACTCTCTCTACATTTCTCAGTTCAATTTGGTTCTTTGCAAGATGCTTACATGTCACATCTGCAAAACAACGGTACTGCAGTACGGTACATTAGTTATCACATCAAAAAAGATAAATGATGAGGCTCTTTTTCTCCCATATGATTTTAAGTCAGTCATTTATTACACATTATACAGAATGTCCATAGTACTAGAAGGTCACAAAGTGTATTTGTGACAGCCATCAACAATTAAAACAGTTTGGTGTATTAAAATCAGTGTAACAGAAAAACATAACTTCTTACATTTAGTCCTAACCACCCCAACAACAATTTGTAGAATTTCTTTGTCCTCTCATAATAGTACAGCATTTACTACAGTATGTTATTTATTTATTTATTGGTTCCATATTTCTTTTGACTGATGCCTGAAGAAGGTCTATCGACCGAAACATTGCTAAAATAAAGTTGTCCCTATTGTGCAAGTGTAGACAGTATTCTATCCATCTGATCCCTGCCCACACACCCGTCTCTGAGCTGATCAGGTGTTATTTTCTGACTGTAACCACATGCTCCTTCATCTCTTATGCAACGCTTGCTATTTTCCCACAGTTTTCTTTTTTCTCCTCCCATAATTCCTTTACTTCACCACAGTATGGCTCTTTCTCCATCTTTTCGTCTCTCTCTCTCTGTCTCTCTTTCCCTGGCTCTCTCAATCTCTTTCCACCTCTGTTTCTCTTATGACTGTCATGTGTTTTAGAGAAGTTTTCTCACAGGAAAATGTGTGTGTGTGTGTGTGTGTGTGTGTGTGTGTGTGTGTGTGTGTGTGTGTGTGTGTGTGTGTGTGTGCGCGCGCGCGCGTGTGTGTTTCAGTTGGTGTCAGCTGATTTAGCTTGAGTTTTTGTGTGTAAGACACAGGGGAATGCAGTCTGGAATGTGAAGAGCATTAATTTATCACTGTGTCTGAGAGGACATGCTTCATAACTCATGTTCTAAAAAACAATTTGTCCAGTTCTACAAGTACAGTACGCCTGGGCTGCCATTTGAAATGTTTCGTGTCTATCTGCAATCGCTTCCCCTTTAACCTGTGTTCTTCACAAGTCTGACTTTAGTCATTTGTGTCATTGAGGACGTTTAGTTAAAACGTAGCGAACTACTCAGCATTTCTTGTCTTTTTCTTCCCTCTGTACTCATTGCATTCAGCAGAGATTCAGGACAACACATGGCACTAATTAACAAGAATTCGGTCCATAAACGCTGGCCTGTGTGTGCGTGCGTGCGTGTGTGCATGCGAGTGTGCATGCATGTGCTCCAGTTCCCTAGCATTAGGTGAATAGAATCAGTATGGGATGTTTGAGTCTCCTTAAACTGAAACACATACTATTGTTGGGACATCTAGTTTCTGCGTACAATGAATTTGTTAATAGACAATAATGTTTATTTTCCCTCTGTGTTATATGTCTTACTAGGGAACATTGTTTTGGTGAACCTACAGAATGCAAACCCTCGAGCCACGCGGTGCCATGCCACATATTTCCCACACGTTTTCTTCATCAAGCCTTTCTGGAATAGAGCGCTACAATGCCTCTGTCCTCTGTGCATACCAATTAAGCCTTTTTGAATGTGAATGTGAAGAAAAGTGTCAATCTTAGACAGGAGAACTGGAGGCGACACAAAAAGGAAGAAAAGATGCGTGACTAATAGCATTTGATTTATGCTTTTAGACAAACTAATTATGTGTAATATGTGATTCAAACTCATACATCTTAATCTAGAAGCAGCTTGAACAAAATATTAGTTTATAGCTTCCATTTTTATTTTTTAAATGATCTATTCTTGTTAACTCATTCAATCCGGGAAAGCATCTGTGTCGTTTTATATTCGGCTATAAAAAAATCATAGCTTGTACTTTTGCCACACTATGAGCTTGTAAGGAACATTTTAAAAGCTAGCATTTTAACTCAAATCTTTGCATCTGGGGGTCCCTGGAACAAAATATTTTGAGTGGTGGGTCCGTGGTCTAATACAGATGTGGTCTAATACAGATAGGATCCTTGGCATGAAAAGGTTTTAGAACCACTGATGAAATACTATATGAAAACTGTTAGGATAACATTTTTGAAGACATTTTCAGAATTGGCCTTAGGTCATATGACACGACTATACGAATATGGATCTTTTTCAGATCACACATTTTCGCATATCCATATAGAAAAATATCCAGGTCCACACGAGTCAACAAAAATATCTAGCTCCTATGATCAGCTCCAACAAGCATGCCAGGCCAGTAGGTGACGCCGTGGCGGTAAGCGATTTGTAATACCATAGAAGAACAAGCATGTGTGTTGTGACTCTCACATGCATGGAACTATGCACTCACGCACGCACCCAACGTCATCGTCTTCAGAGCAACTCCGTTTTTCATGCCTACACGGATCCACTGAGTCCTTATTTTTGTAAAATATCCGACTTGTTTATCCGTTAACACAAAGATCCCATTTAGCGGACGAAATCTCTGTCTTCGTGTGGCTGCAAGCCCCAATCGCACAACAAAAGGTGCGATCCGAAAAAGATCCATATTCGTGTAGCCGTGGTCTTAATGGGTTAAAGGGCCACTTCACCTCTGGTACAACCAGCATTTTGCATCATCATGCCGCATCATATGATGCAAAACGCATCACTAGCACAGCTGAAATACTAAGATATCTCAAAACACAGATTGAATACAAAAAATAACTCAGGATTGTGTTGATCGTTTCCCAAACAACAATAAAACAAGATCTGGTTGTCCCAGAGGTGAAGTGGCCCTTTAAAGTCACTGTAGGACTAAAACGGCTACCTTGACATTTATCATTTCAGTGTCATTTTCCTTCTCCTGGCATCATTTGTCACAATGCAGAGGAGGAAAAGAATGTATTTTCTGCATTCCCACTCCCATTGTATATGTGCTTCGACAGCCAACTTCATTTAGGCCAAATGGCTACTGCTAGTGACATTGATTTCAGTGAGAAATGCTAACAAGCTCTTTGAATGGGAGCCACATGGCAGAAAGGATAAACTTTCTCAGCACTTTGTGACAATTTAATTGACTGGCGAGGGGAGCAACACAGAACAACTATATATGACTTGACTGTTGGAAACAGGACAATATTAATAACAATACGTTTTTTCCATTGAAATAAAGCACGTTTATACAAACAAAAGTTTAATTACTCTTACACTACCAGTAAGACTCCCTAATCGGGAGATAAGCGACCGTCAGGTCGCAGCGTGATTTTAGGGCAAAATGTGTAGGAGCGTCCAAAATGTGTCCAAAAATGTGGTTGAAAAAAATCGGCCTGATGGTGGCGCTGAGTGTAGACATAGTGTGTACCGATTTGTGTGATTTTAGGGCAAAATCTGTAGGAGCAGTGTCCAAAAATGTGTTTTAAAAAGTCGGCCTGAAGGTGGCGCTATATAGGACAGATCCATGTTGATGACATGAGTGTAGACATACTGTGTACCGATTTGAGTGATTTTAGGGCAAAAATTGTAGGAGCAGTGTCCAAAAATGTGTTTTGCAAGAATCCGCCACATGGTGGCGCTAGAAGAGGGCCATGTGAGAAATGAGGGGTGGGGTCTCCGCGCCGCCGAGGCGGACGAATAGGTACCGGCCCCGGCTCTCCCGGTCGCTCCTAGCCCGAGTTACGGCATTATGTGCGCTGCAGTGGCAGGGGGTCCTCCACTGGGGGCGCCACCACTTTTGCATCCGTTCTGGAGCACCAGGAGTCGGTGGTCCCCGGGAATACCCCGTGCGCTGCCCCGTTGGGGTAGTCATTTGGTCATTTTTGCACATTTGGTCATTTTTTACATCTGGGGGTCCCCCAGGGACCTGGGGGTCCCTGGAGCTCCGGGGGTCCTTGGAGGTTGTAGTTTGGCAGGCAAGGAGTGTGTGTGCAAAATCTGGCATGGATCGGGGCAACGGTTGCGGAGATATGAGCAGGGCAAAAGTGTGACATGTGACGTGTGACAGACAGACTGACTGACGGACGGACTGACTGAATGACGGACTCACAGTTTGTGGAGGTTTTGATAGTAACTGCGACCTGACGGTCGCAATAACAATTATTCTAAGATATGAGTCCAATTACTTAACTTAATAAGTTTAAATTACATTACGTTATGTGTTGACGGTATTTCCTCAATGAAAGAGAAATAATATAACTTGTATTGCAATTACATTACGGCTACATTTATAAAGTCATGTGTTAATGCATTTAAATGATTGAAAACATGTATTTATTGCGACGCAAGGTCGCATATACTCTGAAGAACCATGTCGCTTGAGTGTCCTTCCTTCCTTCCGTATCCTCGTGACCGTCCGTATCCTCTGTGATGTCAGTGTGATGTCAGCGAGTTGTGACATCACCTCCTGTACAGGGCGGCTACACGAAATGTGGATAACACTATATATGGAGATAGTCCAGTCCATCTACTATTACATTCTTCCTATTGCCGCATCCCACTTCCAAGCCCATTCACGCCCCCTTTACATCCACTTCAACTCATAGGTAGTCGTCGCATAGGTAGTCGGTAGTCGTCAGGACGTAAGGAATACCGCCCATAACCCTATGCCGTCCGCTCATTCGCTAAGCACGAGAGAGAGGAGGCAACAGGGGAGGGGGGGCGGGCAAGCGAGAGAGAGAGAGAGTGAAATTTGACACCACTGTGTTTGCATGTGCAGCTGCTGCTGCTGCCTCCACAAGTGAGTGCAGAGCACGGCAGCAGAGTCCCCGCTACAAGGCTTGTCTTGTAGCAAATATAGAGCAGTCCTGCCTGAGCGCCCGGAGGGCGCGAAGTCCTAGGAATGGAGCGGCGGCACAGCCGCCGCGAATTTCTAGTCATGTCATATGGGACTAACGTCATAGAAAGTAGCCATTGTTAGGCCGGAGTCATTGGCTGTCTAAACATGGAGATGTGGATAACACTATATATGGAGATAGTCTAGTCCAATATGTCATATGGAACTACCGTCATAGTCATAGACAGTAGCTATTGTTAGGTCGGAGTCAATGGCTGTCTGTCTGACTGTCTGTACAGGAAGTGATGTCACATTACATACTTTTTATGCCCATATATGAGTCCTTCTGTACCACATCTCCATGTTTAGGCAAACTCCACACAGAAAGGCCCTATCGCCAACCCTTACTAAGTAGCATACATTTACAACATACCTTCTCCAAAAACATCAATATTGAACTCCATATGTATATGGATACATACATGTATTTTTATTAATAAAGGATAAAATAAAATTAAAATGCCATAGATGGGCATTCCCAAAAGCAAAATCCCTTTATGCCCATATATGGGGATTTCTGATGTCATCAATCTCTGGCCCTAACTAGCTCAAAAGCCTGCTTTACTCTGATTTACACCCTACCTTTCCAGATGATGACCTATTGGGTATACACTTATGTCCAAATATAGAAATCCCAAGGCATCAAACCCAAGCTTGGCTTTACTAATTAACATACGTTTTATGCCCATATATGGAGATCCCTGTCCCAATGTTATTAATATTAAGGACATATCTGGAAATGCCCATATTTGGTAATGTCCACATATGGGCATGTTTTGACATAACATAGTCAGGGCCCTATCGCTCACACCCTAGGTTGGGTTGGCGTGTTCTCCCCGTGTCTCCTAGGGTTGATATCCTCACAAAATTGGTGCAAGTCAATGGCAGCGTTTCCAGAATATCAACAATACCAAGGGCCACCAGGACCGTAGGGCTGTGGACAAGGACTTGCAGCGCATGAACGCCGCACTGGAGCGTGAAAACCAACAGGCCTGATGGAAAATGCTACATGGCCGCAGGCTTTGTGACGTCCCACATCTTATGTGCTGGGCATACTACTAACCGACGCCAAGGACCTCCAGAGGCCATAAAAGAGTATCTAACCCGAGGCCCCTTACTAAGTAGCATACATTTACAACATACCTTCTCCAAAAACATCAATATTGAACTCCATATGTATATGGATACATACATGTATTTTTATTAATAAAGGATAAAATAAAATAAAAATGCCATATATGTATCCATATACATATGGAGTTCAATATTGATGTTTTTGGAGAAGGTATGTTGACATTGAACAGGACATATATGAAGCGTGTACCACTGACAGATGCAACAGGAAACTTAAGAGACCTGGAAAAGGGATCCTACTATTGTCCCAAATGCGAAAAGACCTCTCCAAACGTTAAATACAGACTTCGGCTGAAGGTAAAAATTGAAGAATCTGGAGATGTTCAATGGGTGACATGCTTCCACGAAACAGCTGAGGTACTGCTGGGTCACAACATGACTCAGGAATCACTGAAGAATTTCAAAGAGAATGGCAAAATTGCATTTGAAGACATATTGAATAAAGTAATCTCAACAAGTCATGTCTTCATAATCAAAGTCAAGGTGACAACATACCAAAATGAGAAACAAATGAACCACACAGTACTGAAAATCAACTGCTGCTCTGGAACACAGGGTAGTGTTCCAAAGATCTAGGCTGATAATCCAGCTTTTGCAGCGTCACAGGTTCAAGTCCTGACTTGCGACCTCAAGTCCCCATCTCTTCCTGTACGGGGCGGCTACACAAGACTAAGAAAGACAACAAAAAAAAAGAGAAGGATACACAAGATTAAGAAAGACAATAAAAGAGAAGAATAAAAAAGAAAAAAAGAAGGAGGAGGATAAAGATACCAAAAGGAGAGAGAAGAAAGGGTGGATGAGGTACAATGTGCGGTATCCTCCTCTGATCTGATACGGGCGGCTGGACTTAGATCACCTATGAAAGGATGTCCATGAAAGAATGTCCATCCACCTGGAGAAAAGAAAATGTAACAAGGAGGTGGCAACGGGGTGGCCAGATAAAGTTATTAGGCCTGGATCCAACTTTAAGTCGACGCACATGATTCCAGAAGTGTAGTGCTTATTCGCTCTTGTATCAAACCGGTACTCGAAACGTACTTAGAATTTAACATATTTTCTAAAGTAAATATGGGGGCTGCTGTGTTAAGAACGTTTCGTTGTCAAGCTCAATGTTGGGCATTTGGACCTATACATGGAGAAATGGAGCGAATCTGTTTGGCCTAAACATGGAGATGTGGATAACACTATATATGGAGATAGTCTAGTACATCATGTCATATGGGACTACCGTCATAGACAGTAGCCATTGTTAGGTCGGAGTCAATGGCTGTATGTCTGACTGTCTGTACAGGAAGTGATGTCACATGACATACTTTTTATGCCCATATATGAGTCCTTCTGTACCACATCTCCATGTTTAGGCAAACTCCACACAGAAAGGCCCTATCGCCAACCGAACCTAGGGTGTGAGCGATAGGGCCTTTCTGTGTGGAGTTTGCGTGTTCTCCCTGTGTCTCCTAGGGTTGATACCCTCACAAAAACATGAACAAACTCCCCCCAGAATGACAACAACTAGAATCGTCAGAGAAACGCTGTGGTTGGCCAGATTGTCAAGAATTGGCGCGACCTCGCCCTTTAGGGCGAGGTTGCATGTCACCCTGAGGTCGCATTCCACCCTTGGGTGTCTTACTAGTAGTAGTTTAGATTAGAGTAGAGTGTGTAATTGATAGAAAATAACTACTAATATTGCATGAGGCCGATGTCTGTAGGGAACCCTCCGGTTATGCAATAACCCTAATCCTAACTCTAACCCGTTATACAACGCGTTGCTTTGCAACACATTGACATTTGCCAATACTTTTGCACTTTTACTACCGGTATTTTGAATGCCGGACAGAGTATTTCTTCATATAATTAACTAATGCTCGTGATAAAATAGCATAATTTGTTTCTACTTGGTCTGTGTCTCAGAGGAGGGTTGTGGGCAGGTCAGAAACCCATCATCTTGTAACTTCATTGATGGGAAATCCAAGCTAATAGAAAATGCAGGCTTTCTATTCCTGAAAAGTCGCAAGTTAAAGTGGAAGCCATTGTTCTCACAATAATACAAATCTAAATATATATTTTTTTAAATATTGTTTAAAAAAATATGTCAAACAATGATGTCACAAGACCATGGATTTCTGAACTTCCCACAGCTCTTGGACCGATTAGAAAAGATTTTATTATGAACATCAGTGAGGACCTATTACTGTATATGAAGATAGGTTGAAAAGTGGTAAAGTCGTCCTTTAAGCACTATGCA
>NC_137814.1:30151836-30234336 GCF_963921795.1 Nannobrachium achirus
CCCCGTATCTATTAATTAAGGTTCGGTGATAAGCCAAAATATTGCAATCATCTTCCCAAAAGTCGCCTCTCCACAGCCTGACTGCCCGAGTTATACTTCTCCGTACAGCACAGCGGGTCTGGCTTTGAAAGGAGCAGATCTACAAGCTCACAACACATCGCATCCGCGACGCGTTCTGAGCTTTTATATCTAAAAATCACACCCGTGTGAACTGAGCGGTGGTTCTCCCCCCCCCCCCCCCCCCCCCCCCCCGTGTGTGTGTGTGTGTGTGTGTGGCCTGGACAACAGCGCCCCTCCCTTAACATGTGTGGTCAGAAAAGGTACTACACAGGCTTGAGGCTACATACAGACCCACCCACATACAAACAAACTAACAAACAAACATACCTACACACACGGCCACGCTATGGAGACGGTGTGACCACCGCTCAAAAACCATAGTAACGTAGGCTAGCTACTTGGGCTTTTCAGACACAAACAGCTGTGTGTGAACAAACCAGAAGAGGACGGGTAGTCAGATCGTGTACAGTGATTCTGTAAACTCACGTCACGTCTCAACTCTCAAATCGCAGTGATTGAGTGCTGCTATATACAGGTTTTAGTTACAAGACTTGACAGAAAAGGTTATAAAATCGCCGATGCGCCGCCGGACGGGGCACAACGCGCGACGCGGTGGAAAAAGTAAAATTGTTTCATTTTCGGTTTTAGTCCACGCGGCCCGCGCTCCGCCAGTAATCCGTATGAATAAAAAATAAACTGCCACAACACAAGGTACGTATTAACATCCTTGTGTCGTGTGGATTACAGAGAAAGTTTACGCTGCTCTGTACTCCTCTACGAGGCTGCTGCCTGCCCAGGCTTTGCAGGTCTGTGTCTCCGAGTGACGTATGTGGCTTCCAAACATGTGGTACACGGCCCAGAGCAGAGCGGCATGGAGCGCATGCAGTCCTCGCTTCTCCCCTGTTTTAAAACTCGCTTGTTTTCCAATAAAAAATAGACTTTTTTTTGTCTTTTTTTACCGCGGTAAGCACACTGACACCGCGGTAGACCTCGGTATACCGCTGTACGGCGGTACGGCGGTTACCGTCCCCAACCCTACTGCTGACATACTGACAGACACAGAGGTCTCCATATATGGGCATAAAAGGGACAAGGACTGACATAATATAGAATATGCTTGGCAATCCTTTCTATTTTCATATGATTTATGGCCACTGATACAAGATCTGATTGCCAGAGGCAGTAGTAGTAGTAGGGGTGTGGATGTCATATACAGTATGGTAAAGATGAACCATGCATGACTGTTATAATACGGCAATTAAAAGTACCTGCATGTTGGTTGAGACGGATAGTTGGGCCCAGTAGCTTGCACAGACACCAGATTTACATGAGACAATCTCATCTGTTAGTGAGAGAGTTTAATAAAAGACCTTTATTGGAGGTTTATGCCTCCGTTGTCTTTTACAAGGAACTCCTTGTAACCAATGCCAGCACGGACGACTGACTTTAGTGTTGAAGAAAAAACGTGACCTCTTGCATCATGTTCTGTTTAATATCACGATCCAAATCATATCCATAACATCAACTATTTTGTAGAGCGACAAGAGACACGTTTTGGTGAACAGAGATTTGACATTTTGATCCATGTTCAGCTCCACCAGATCGTGTCGATTTTTGTCAAAGATGCAGAACTAGTTTGACAGTAGGTTTGTTCTCCATCTCTTTCTGCTTTGTTTATCCTCTTCTAATAGCAGAATGCTTGCAACTAAGTTTTACCTGAGCAGCAGGATGATCAGTACTGGCTGTGGTAACGTTTGGAATGTATTCTGTAAACTAAACCTAATGTTTTGCTGGTCTTGTGCAGTGATATTGCTTTTTGGCTAAAATCATATTGGCCAAGTCTCGTGTCCAAATGATGCGTGGCCTGCGAGCAAGCTCGGGCATGCTGAATACTGTACTCCAATGGTTATGTAGCTGTCACTTGCAAGTGACCAGTGTGGCGGTCTATTTAAGCTGCATATTCAATTGTTCTTTCTGTCACTACTGTACCAGCTGTAGGAACGGGTGTCTCATCTCAACCTGTAGGCTATACCCATACCTGTATTAGTGAGCGATAATTAAACCCCTGTGAATCTTGAATCCGTTGCACCTTCCAGGTTTCCCCTGAGGGAGGGTTTGTGATACATATCCCTGCTCTCATCTATTCATTATGCTGAGCAGTGAGTAATATGTAGCAGAACCTGAACGCCAAGATCAAATATAATTTTCACACCTGAAATCAACAACTAAAACCATCGCAGTCCTCTTCCACGTAAATAAAACAGAGTAGGCTTGTATCGATTTTCTGAGCTACACTGCACAGTCAGTGTATGGATTTCAGCAACTGTAGTCTAATTTATAGGTCTACTTAAATAAAAATCAGTTACATCGAGCGACACGGTTCTGCTTGCTCATTTTAATGAGGTACATACAGTTGGTGGGCCTGCTTGCTGAACCACAACAACTGAATTCTTGGCCTAATGCTGGACACGTCAGAATCAAGATTATTCTCCACTAATCAGTCTGTTAGTGAACCTCAATATAGAGATAATCCGCCAGAGTTTCAGATTGTGAGTAAGCCCAATATAAATATCATCGTCCAGTGTTTCACATGTTGAAACTAATACGTTTATAATTTTAGTTTTTTGAGGCTTACCCAAAAAGCTGAAACTCTTACTCTAGAAGCTTACTCACAAGCTTGTGAGTAAGCTTCAATTCTCAGAATATTCTATTGTCGGGAAAGCGACACGTATTAATATTTGCATTCTGTGTGGTTCTATGTGAAAATAGCCGATGTACATGACGATAGATGACGATAAGCTCCTGGTAAAAGTACTCACATTTCATACTTGAATAAAAGTATCAATGTGGAAATATTCCGTTACAATTAAAAGTCCAGAATTCAAAATTTACTTGAGTAAAAGTATAAAAGTATTGGCATCAAAATATACTTAAAGTACCAAAAGAAAAAAGAAAAAGAGAAAAAAAAAGAAAGAAAGTACTCATTATGCAGAATGTCCCATGTCACAGGTTTCAAATTATTAAAAATCTATCGAAAATAGATCTGCTATTTTGGACGAAATACATATATGGCCGAAATATATAGGGGCTGAAGTAGTTAAAGTATGTGTTTTGTAATAATAATCCAAATCTACAAGATAACTTGTAAGTTTTCATACTATTGTAGTGGAGTAAAAGCCTCTTGAGATCTAGTGGAGAAGATTAGAAGTAAAAGTATTGAACATTGTAAATGCTGAAGAAAGTACAGTACTTGAGTATGTGCACTTAGTTAGTCTCCACCACTGCCTAAATGTTGTAGTCATGTAGTCAGCAAATTAACTGGTGGAAGCATGAGGGTGCCACCTACACATATACAACATTTTAATTAAAACTACGTTCCAATTGTTAACCCAAATTAGGTCATTTAGCTGCTGCTGTTGACTCTAGACCTGAGGGTTGGGAAAGCTGTGATTAATTTAGCAGCGAAAAACAATCCCCTCGCTGAGCCTGTTTGATTAGAAAATGAACCAGGACAGAATGAGAAATTGCTCGGCTAAAAGCAGTATACACAGGGTAGTTGAATGTTTGAACTTTGAACAACAATCATGCAGAGTCACTAATACAATAGTTGATCTGGTGATGTGTAGGGTGACTCTGCAAATGAACCCATTACCTGGAATTATTTTATACTTTAGCTAATGAAAAATAGCAGATATACAAGCTCACGACCGAGTGCCGCACCGTGAGCTTGTAGATCTGCTATTTTCTTTTTATTTCCCTGCCAGAGCCTGGATGATATGCATGTCTTAGATTTTGTACACTTTTCTAACGATGTCCTCATCCATAAACCCAGAGACTGTGTCTCAGTTTTATTTGTTTTTCACTGTTAATTTATTTACAAGCTTTATTGGCATGATAACTCTTACAAGGCAAGAGCATTGCATTGTTTATTCATGGGTTGAAAACGTCTCTGAAATAAATTTCACTTTATATCGCTCAACTGTTAAAAAGAAATCAAGATACTTTTCAATCCTTGGTTAGAGGAATAAAAATGAGATAAATAGAATAAGATATTAAGATATACAATATTTTGACCAACTATATTAAAAAGCTAATTATTTATCCATCACTGTAGTGCTTGCCTAAAAGTACTGAACCAAGTACTAACCCCAACCCTAAAACACAGTTACTGAGCTGTGTCATTTCACTATTCCTCACCGCAACAGGTCCACTGCTGATACTTTTTTACTGTGTGTGTGTGTGTGTGTGTGTGTGTGTGTGTGTGTGTGTGTGTGTGTGTGTGTGTGTGTGTGTGTGTGTGTGTGTGTGTGTGTGTGTGTGTGTGTGTGTGCGTGCATATACACACACACACACACACACACACACACACACACACACACACACACACACACACACACATAGTAAAAGCCCTTTTAATATGTGTGTGCGCACGCACATGCATTTGTGCGTGTGTGTGCGCGTACACAAAGCTACTTTACAGGCTGATATTTACAGGCTGATATTAACTATATTCATCCTGTTTTGAGACTGTCGTTCTATCATGTTTTATTCAGCCTACTGTACCTTAGAGCACAGGAACTCCTCTTGATATTTGTTAAATTGCTTGCTAAACTGCTGTTAAATATGAGCTCAAACCTCAGTGCCAGAACAACTTAATCTCCACAACTATTAATTTGGCAGTGTTTTATGACACTCCATCAAGTAGAGAAATTAAACTTAACAGTAGCATAAGCTTAAACTTTGGAGATATGACTCCAAACCATTGGTTCAAGTAATTAGTAATAGTAACGTTTATATAATTAACCAATCCGTTTAGAGAACTAACATCTTCTTTTTACACCTCCATGGAAGCCCAATGCAAACCGGTCTCATGTATTCATCCCTGCGTGATTTCTGATTTCATTGTACAGTGTTGCTGCCATCATCATTCAGTGGTTTCATAATTCATAGTCCCACCACTATCAGTGTCAAGGCTCCAAATGGTGACTCAGCATTCTCAAGCTCAACTGTGAAAGCCCTCACTCGACCTAGCGGGTGTGCTTTTCTAAAGCTTTTAATAGCTTCTCTGTTCCCATCATTTCAACTGGAGACATCGACAAACTTATATTTTCTTACATTAAATTAATGTTTTATTTCAAATACACAATCCTAGGGTATCCTACAGAAAACTAATATCAGGCTAGCTCATAATTTGTTTTCTTTCATTAGCTTGTGAACAGGTAGTTTTTAGACGGTTGATCTTGACTGTATACCGGTATATCTTGCCTTCGTGCTCTGCGTGTGCGCGAGTGTGTTTAGTCAGTGAGCATTTGTGTGTGTGCCATAGTGTGTTAGTGTCCTGTGATTGTCGTGTAGTGTGTATGTTTGTCATTCATGTATATATATATATGTATATGGGTATCCTCCTATCATGCATGTGAGTGTGTGTATGTGTGTGTGCGTGCGTGCGTGCGTGTGCGTGTGGCACAGCCTCCAGCTGTTTCTCCCACTGTTGCTAAGTCTGTGATGTCATCGCAAAGCTCTAATCCTATTGGTTGGTTCTGTCTTCTTCTTTTTGGTTTTCTCTAGGCTGGCGGTCTGGCTGAAGGGAGAGACAGAGGGGGGGAGGAGGGCAGATATTTCCCATCATCCTTTGCTGCTGTGTCGGCCCTGTGGAGGCACTGATCCGCACCGCTGAACCGAAGTGCGATCATCACTCTCTCCTCTCCTCTCCTCTCCCTCTCCTTTCTCTCTCATTCCTCTAATCTCTCTCCTGCACTCACTTCTTAGTTTGATATTAATTCCTTCCGTGGGTCCAAACTGTCCCCTACACACATCCCACCACCTTACGTCTCTTAGCTAAGGACCGGCTGAAGTCGAACCTCTAATAGTCTGCTGTTAATGGAAACTGAGATAAACTAAGCAAGTTTCAGTTTGAAGTCTGCAATGGTATTGACACGGTAGCAATAGCACAATAGTATTTCTTAAGAGCCTCAGCCATCATCGGCCATACAACACACACCCGGTAAATGAATATAATAAAGTAGTGTTTGCTACTTTGACATTAGGAACTTACCGTGCTGCAGTAGTAAGGGTACGTCCAGAGTATTGTTTGTTGCTTTGATATTTGGTACTCACAGTATACCATACTGCATCAGTACGAGACATTCATCCGATGAGTGCAAAGGCTGTGCTGTTACCAAGGGTGTGTCTGAGCTACAAGGTGATGCTTATTTTTACACACAGACACAGTCACAAAGCAGGCTACACACACACGCGCACATACGCACACACGCACGCCCCGCACGCACACATAGTCCAAGGCTTAGTACGAGCATAGAGTAGTACAGGGGCTGCTCAGAGTGCGTGACCAAGGCAGGAGCCAGCACTTATAAACACTCTCTGGTTCCAGCTGTCTGGGCTCCCTCCCCACAGCACAGCCATGTGGAGCACAGGCGGCCTCGGCTCTTTATAGACACCCCCTCCTCTCCTCCGTTCTCCTCTCCACCTCCCCCTCCCTCCCCCCCACCCCCACCTTTTGTGTCTTCATGTTTTGGGGGTCTCCCGGCGCCCCCACCCTCCTCCGTCGAACCCCCCACACCCGCCCACGCTGCCACCACGGCCGCCCCCCCCAGCCGCCTCGTTGCCATGCCGACAGAGACCCTGGCTCCAGCGCTGGCAGATAGCAAGGCCCCGGGGCCGGCCGGCCCGCCCTTCAGCTCCGCCGTGCCGCTCCGCATCCTCAACAAGGGCCCCGACTACTTCAGGAGACAGGTGGGCACTGCACTGGCTGCTGGCCCCTGGGTGCGTGATGGAGCTGCACACTATGTTGTTGTTGTTGTTGTTGTTGTTGTTGTTGTTGTTTTGTTGTTGTTGTTTTGTTGTTGATTTTCCCATATCGTCGCTGTGGGCCTCTCTGTCAGTGTCCATTATTTCAGGATTCAAATTACCCCACTAGGACCTGAGGCCGATTCTACAAAGGCCTTCTAAATCAGCCTTTTGAAGATTTTTCAGAAATGTTCTAGAGCACTAAAATCACTAAATTCTAAAATTACACAAATGCTTTCCCGGCTTTGATATGTTAAAAAGGAGCAAAAATTGCTGATTCTCAATGGGACTCATCGCAACATATTTTGAACTTGTAGATCTGCTATTTTTGCAATTTTGTATTTGAATCCTGAAAAATAGCGGCTTTGGACGTGAGGTTTCCATCCGACAGCAACGATAAACACATTCAAATGTTGAGCACAGTAAAAGACTCCGATCTACGATTACACTTTTTAGATCGGGTTAACTCAGCCGTGGTGGAGCGTTAACCAGAGTAAACACGTCTGTGGTCGGGTTAGAAAGAAGATGTTAATAATTATGATTGAACACAACATGAAAGAAACAGTTCCAATAGAAGTGTTTTTAATTTTGTGATTGTGAATTGTGTCATGAAGGAATAATCATAGATCTTATTCTTCACATCCTAATTCCCTCTAAGATGTATTAGGCTTACAGTATGTTATTATATTGTACTTTATTGAGGGCCCCCTTGAAAACAAGATGGTACTTTTCAGGGGCTATTCCTAATAAAGAATTTCTAATATTGTATCATATTGTTTTACAGTTCATAAAAGTACATATTTTATATGTTTTACGAATAATTGTTTTTATTTTATTCTAGGCTGAGCCCAACCCAAAGCGCCTCAGTGCGGTGGAGAGACTTGAAGCCGACAAGGCTAAGTATGTCAAGAGCCAGGAGGTCATCAATGCCAAACAGGAGCCAATCAAGCCCCCTGTCCTGGCCAAGCCCACTGTTTGCCCCGCCCTCCTCACCAAGAGGGGCTCTGGAATTGGAGGAGGAGGAAATGGAGGTGGGACGTCATTCAAAGCGTCCAATAATAACGCAAAGTCGGACACATGTGCCACGACAAGTGGCGCCGGCAGTAAACGAGAGAATTTAAACCTGGAGATCCTGAAAAACCTCCTTAATTCCTCCTCCTCCGCAGGGGCGGGGTCTGAAGGGCTGGGGGGTGGGGCCAAGAGTGCCGTGCTGATGAGGTCATCAGGAGGCGGAGCCAGGAGCTGGACACCATCACGGTAATGAATTGGGATGACAACATACAGCAGGGGTCTTCAACGTTTTCAGGCCAAGGACCCCTTAGTTGAGAGAGAGATGAAGCAGGGACCCCCACAACCTTTTCATGGATTCCATATAGTTTCATTGTTTGACAACACAATCGTCAGTGTATTTTGGATTCATGTCAATTTGTATTTAACCACTTGAACCGTCAATACTTAATAAACTTGACCTATCACTCTGTACTTAGTCTGCTCTATTTCCCCTCTACACCAAACCTCTTTGCCGGAAATATCCTGTGAGGCGTTGTGAGCTTGTAGATCTGCAATTTTTGGCTAAAGTTCTCAGAATGTGGACGCTAGGGTTCAAGTAGTTAAAAAAAGCTTCTATCACACAAAGATTTGGAGGACCCCCTGTAGTAACTCTGAGGAGCCCCAAGGGGTCCCAGACCCCCTGTTGAAGACCCCTGACATACAGGACACGATAAATTGGAATAATTGTCACAATATTACTAATGTTATTTTATTAACTGACTCACAGCAAAATTCCATCCTTAAACGTGACCTTAAACATGGCTTCTTATGCATTTGACAAAGTAAAATATGCGTACAAAATTCTTGTTTGTTTTTCTGTCCTACCAGGATGCCGTTGACCTACAGATCCACCATGACGCTCAATGAGCCGCCGCTAGAAGCCCCCAGCCCGAGCACCTCCCACTCGCTACGATCCTTCTCCCACTCGCTCAAAGTCCCACCCGTCAACAGTGGCGGTCGCCGCAGCCCCCTGCAGGGCTGTAACCTCAACCTGAGCCGGCGAGTGCTTGACGAGAGAGGAGGCGGCGAGGGAGGAGGAGGCAAGGAGCGTTCCCTCTCCCCGCTGCCTCCGCTCCTCACCTCCCACTCGTCCTCTGACCTCCTGCGGCTCTGCAACGGCAAGCCGCTCCGCGTCGCCCGCTCCAGCAGTTCCTCCGCGCCTCCCCTGCCCCCGAAGCCCAACCCCGCGAGCCTGCCTCCTCCTCCCCTGTCCCTGTCCCTGCCCGCCGCTCGTCCTCGTCCGCCTCCGTCGCCCTGCGACAACGACACCCCGCAGTCGCTGCCCTGTGAGCGTGGGGACCCCTCGACGAACGACCCAAACCTGGAGCTGGAGCTGGGCTCCTCTGTGGCCCGCAGGCCCTCCCTGCACCGCTCCAAGTCGGACCTGTCGGACCGGTATGCGCGGGCGGGCGCCGACGTGGAGCGCTTCTTCAACTACTGCGGGCTGGACCCCGAGGAGCTGGAGGCGGTCGGCCCCGAGAGCTTTGCACGGGCCAACTCGGACATCGTCAGCCTCAACTTCCGCTCGGCGTCCATGATCTCGTCGGATTGCGAGCGGTCGCGGCACTCCTCCAACGAGGGCCTGTCGGACGGGGATGAAGGCGACGACGAAGAGGAGGAGGAGGCCGGGGAGCGCGTGCCCTATGGGATCTCGGCCGTGGAGCGCAACGCCCGGGTCATCAAGTGGCTGTACAGCATCAAGCAAGCCAGGGAGACACAGAAGGTCTCCCACGTGTAGTGGGGAGGGTTCAGCAACTTGAATGGACTGGAAAACGTTTCTACGTTTGGACGGCTGGTGGGAACAGACAGACAAGGAAGACTTGGGAGTAAAGATTGGACAGACAGATTGGATGCGAATGTCTCTTATTTGTTGGGAACAAAATAAAAGGGAGAGAGAGAGCATCGCATTGTCTTGGAGACTGTACAGCAGCATAGACAGCTTGACAGACCAGAATTTTCCCACGTTTAGACAGAAATCAGTCTTAAAGTCTCCTGTGTTTAGAATAAAACAGAGAGACAGAGTCTTTATGTCTACCACTCTAACTGTAACTCACAGTCACACGGACAGAAAGATTGTATATGGTTTACTTCAAATACGATGGACACATGGAATAGCATGTTTCTAAACAGACAGGAAGACATGAGGACATCTCTGTCTAGAACCTAAACTGGATGGACAGACATACACAGTAATGAAAAACACATTTCTTTGTTTCCTTTTTTTTTCTTTTTCTTTTCTTTTTTTTAACAAATGGGCCTGTTGGACAAACAAATGGACTCCCTTTATTTGAGATATACAAACAGAAGGACGGGACAGAAGTACAAAGCCCAACTAGCATCCCATTTAACACAAAATTGGACAGTATGACACAACAAAAAGATCTTACTATACTAACAACTAAGAACAAGATGCATTTCACTGAATATAGTTGCCTTTTACAAGGTGAACATGTGTCATTTTAAATGGCCTGCCACTCTCAAAAGCTTGGAGAAAGGTACCATGACACGCACAAGTTGACACCGAGCTCAGCCCGTTTGTCAAAACACACAATTCTCTTTGGACAATCTGCAATGCTGGCACACTGAGTGACTTTTAAGGAACTTGACTGTATGAACCGAAAATCTGATTCGGATTCGAGAATGAATATATAGTTGCTATTAATGTATGCTACATTAATAGTGGGGGGCAGTTGATGAGCTACCTGGACGAGCAAATGACGACCGTGGTAATGATGACAATGACTATAAAACGTTGACGTGCAAAAATGTTGAGAACAAACAGTTTTGACTTGGTCAGCTAGAGTCTGCAAATGCTGTGTCCAGGCACTGGGTTGACAGAGGAAGGAGACGGGGACGTTGTTCTGGTGTTGTGTCTGCAGCTGAACACACACACACACACACACACACACACACACACACACACACACACACACACACACACACACACTCAAATACATATACCGGTAAATGCATTCATGATCACACACTCATGCTCAGCTGATCTCAAACACATGCCTATGCATAGTCACTTTGTCACTTGTTGACTCAATCTCTCCCTCACACATTACAGTAGCTACTGTAGCGTAGAGTCTATCAGAGAAGGTCACACATTTTAGGATCATGTTTAGACGCTTAAATAGACATGGGGAACATGTTAGAGGCAATGTGTTTGAGCTACATTATTGCTTTCGACAGAGATAAGGATTATGAACATGGGCTAAACCAACATGGATCCACATTTTGTGAAACAGCTTAGTATTTGTATCATGTGACGCTGGCAATTTCCAAAAAATACCAATAGTATGGAAGATATCTTAAGCGGCAGACAAAAGACCTAAGCATTCACAACTCTACCTTCAATTCAATATGTTTTATTAGACTGTTCATTGACAGTGGTTTCTATGTCCTATATGCGGACATAATGGTTATTGTTCTTGTTGAAATTGCCCATCCAGATTTCAGTGAAATTGTTCATCTGTGTGTCGTGGCCTTAATAGTTTCCAAAGCTGTGTTTTTCATCTAACAGCCCATGACCCAGAAAGTAGGTCATTCCAAATGACACTGTGTCAAGTGACACCGGTTCAGGAACATTGTTACCTGGTATATAATATTTGGTTGCAGTTCCATAGAGGAGGTCAAATGTGGGTCAAAATAAACGCACAAAAAACTCTCTCTCTCCACAGTTTCCCAAACACACAACTAGTACCAGCAGGAAGTTGAAGAACACTGTAGTTTTTTCAAGAAGGGACAATCTTGTTGGTTCCCTCTGATTTTACTTTACACTGCAGCTCTAACTCGTTTTCTCTGTCTATCGATGTCTCTCCGTGTCCTTGTTTGTCAGTGCCTGGTTTATTGATGTCCAAGTAAAGGGGGAAAGTCTTTTCCTTCCCCTCACATATTCTTTGAAAACAAGTTGACGATAAATAATGGAATCAGTTGGGGGTTGTGGGGCACCATGGCACCCAACATGAAATAACTCGTTCTCTCCTAGTCTCCTTCCTCTGTCTGTACAAGGTGGTGACATATCTCAAGGCCTGAAGCCATATTTTAGTGTGAATGCAGCGCCTCAGTCATGCATCCACCAAGTATCCATGTGTCCGTCAGTTCTGTGCTTTAGCTCTTCTCTCGTCTCTGGTCCCGCTTTGCTTCTGTGTGTCACAGCAAAAACCATGCCTTGGCTCAAGTCGCTTTCAGTTCAGGCAAGTCCGAAAATAACGAAGAAAATGCACATGCTATCCACAGAGCTGTCTTTGATTAGTTTTGACAGATGTTCTTATGCCAAATAAAGATTTGCTGTGTTTGAGTTGTTTTCCTGAATTGAAAGCGAATTGAACATAGACTTCTAAACCTTGAGCCCACCCCCCACCCCCAGACTGTAGAAGCATGGTACAGCCCCCCACCCCTCCCACAAGACATACCTTCTGGTATCTCGTACCTTATGGTACACCCCTGCTCCCATGTCAGGGAGACCCCACTGCTTCACTCTCTCAGCGTTAACATGGTGATGTCGTTCCAGCTGCATCTTCATCATGCTTGGCTTTTTTCTTTTCCTGTCTACATGTTTTTTGTTTCTTTTGACAGATGAGTTCTTCTGGCTGTGGTACTTTGTTTTACTTTAACTATGTAAATGCTGTAAGAAGAAAATGTATATATATTATATGTATGATTTTTGAAAACAAAGTGTTTGATTTCAGTTTTTTTCTTTTTTCTTCATTGGAAGGTTTACGTGTTTCAAGAGTATGAACAACAAAAAAACGACCTTGTTTTTTCTGCCTCTGAACAAATCCTGGGGTAGAATCGTTCTGAGGACTTCGTGTTGACTGTTTATTTTTTTTCAAAGTGGAAACTGTTACATTTTGCTCGATTAAAAAACATATTCATGTTTAGTTTCTTTCCTTTCTTTTTTTTTGCATTCTTTCAATAAATGGCTTGTTTTGCCATCTTTTGCCAATGAAGTCTTGACATTATTTGCATTGGTCAATATCAAAGTCTATCCGAGCCTTTTTTAGCAGCACACAATGTAAAGTAATTCGAAGATAAAAATGGGCTTGAAAGTTAAAAACATTAAAGAAGAAAAAAAGGTGTCTTGTTTCCACACCATGTAGACATAGCGAATTGAGATGTCATGAGTTTGCATACTATTCCATTACATGTACCGTGTCATGAGTTTGAAATCCATTCCATTACTTGTACTATGTTATTTGCTTACCGTTTGATGCCAGTCCCTCTTGTATGTAGGCCTATTTTGGATTCTCCTATCTTCTTCCAATCAGGAAATCTGCCTTCGCATCCAAGGAAATGAACATGACTTGGCAGTTGGCATACAGGTCCAGTCCTATTCCAAACTTCCTTAACTGTCTGCCATTGTGGGCCAATTGTCCTAATGGTGGCTTACTGGCACTAAAGCAACTGCATCTAATGTTCAAGACAAGATTCATAACAAATCAGTTGTATGTGCTGTCAATTTGCAGGGATTCAGGGATCATTAGCATTAGCACCCTTTCTTATTTTTGTGTGGCTGCAGCGGTGCGGCCGCGCAGTGACTGACAGTAGGTTAGAAAAGGGGCCCAAGGGAGTCTGCAAAGCCCTTAACTTTATAATGTGACGGAGCAGGTCACCTGGAAATATTAAGATGAACATTGTAAACCCAGAGTAAGTGAGAGGACAGTAAGACTACTGATAAAGAAAGGGGACCAATGGTCCATAGATAAAGATCATTGCTAAGCTCTCCTCAAATTATCTGTCAAAGCCATGGTCAAAGCATCACCAAGCAAAGCACTGCAAGCAAGGGCAGTGTGTGTGTGTGTGTGTGTGTGTGTGTGTGTGTGTGTGTGTGTGTGTGTGTGTGTGTGTGTGTGTGTGTGTGTGTGTGTGTGTACACGCTCTAGGCCTACTAAGTCCGCATTTCAATTGTGCAGAGTAAAGGATGATACATTTTAGTTTATTCAGATGTCTGTTTTGGAAGCCATGCATGTAATCAGATGGGCAATCTACATGTTAACATGTTGATTCTGACTATTTCATAAACACTGGCTATCCATGTAATGTATTGATGCTTGCACAGAAACTGAGAATGCATGTTATGGTTGAACTGTGAAGGTACTAAGACTGTATCCTGCCTACTATAACTATGACTCCTGCTTTATGTAAGACTGAAAGGCTTCATCATCCAAAGTGTCAAAGAGCCTGTTGCCTACTAGATTAGAAGAAGCCCACAAATAATGTATTTGCTTCCATCTAGTGGTTGGTGGGGGACACATCATACTATTCAGGTTTTGGTACAGACAGACACACCCACCTCAGCTCTTGAGTCTTGACGTGCTCCGTTACGTTGCATTACGTGGCTGCGTAATGGCCTGGCGTTACCTGACCTCTCCTTCTTCAACACTCCTTGTTGTAACCCGGAAGAGAAACAGATTGTGTGCGTATAATTCATTTTCAGTCATTCAAAGTTGCTCATCTCCACAGTAAGTACCATTCCGGGAAATAAATGAATATTGAAGTATATGTCGATTTGTGGTTCCATGCGGCTTTTATTTGTGCAGTGGAAACTGGAAAGCAACGTAACATAGCTATGTTGTTCTGACAGAGAGACGGGACGCAGCGTCCAGACTGATTGAATGACTTCATTAAAACCCTCGTAGGGTCTTCGGGTCACTTTGACCCGGTTTTCAATTTTCAATATCAAGAAAAAGTATGTTAAAATATGATTTTTTCCATGAAACTTCTTCTGCTTGGCTTATTTACTGTACTAAACATGTGATATGAAAATGGTACATGTCATGCATTTGCAACACCCCCCTGTATCAACATATAACACCCAGGGTCTTCGGGTCACTTTGACCCGGCCATTGAAAGTGTATGCTAAATGGCTAATATTTAGACCATTTCTTTCTGAAAAAACATTGGACATATGGATTTTGGAGTACATAATTTGCTCACCATTACAAACTACATTGATAACAATTCAATCAATATTATCTCCGCCAGGCCGGGATGGCCAAAAGTGAGGGATTATGTTTTCGTTGCTTCTATCTGTGAACAGCTAATCTCAGTCACCGCTGGACCAGTCAGTGTGAAACTTTACATGTACTCCCCCGGGAGGCCTAGGAAGATATTCAACCCCAAATCATCCTGTTATAGCGCCACCATGAGGCAGAATTGAGCAAAACAAGTTTTGGGGCATATTTAAAATACAGATTTTCTCTTGTCATTTGATCAATGTCATGACCTACAGTATGTGTCACATTTTCTATTCAGATTGGCCACGATTCCAAAGATGCTTAAGATTTTTGCGGGAGTGGCACATTTTGCTACCAAATGGGAACTTCATCCCTATGCCACTTTACAAATTCCAAGTTCCACAGCATTCCGACGTGATTTGTAGCATTTATTTTATTTTATTTTGAGTAGCCATAATAGTTACCCTCTTTTTCTCCCCAATCCAGTCCTAATGCCAATTGATTCCTCCCCTATGTTGTCACTGCTGTTGTATCCTACCGAATCACCTGACAGTGAGGAGCCCCCACCGAGAGGATGTAGGGCCTTCGCCCTTCGCCCTATTCCTCCCACCCAAAACCAGCTGCCGCCCAGCCTGGCTGTAGGAATACTTGTAGTGATAATTATCACCCTCTCCGCCCAGCTTCCCTTCCCTCGAACAACAATTGTGTTTGCATAGATGCACGATTGATTCAAATCCACAACCTCTGTGGTGGCCACCCGAGCACCTGTAGCACTTTGTGCAAATCAGAGTGGGACAAGAAATATTCAACATATAGTTCTTGATCAAATGACAATAGGGATAATATGTACCAATTGGTGTGAGGTTTGGACAAAGTCTATATGGTAATACCAACAAGATATTTTACAAAGATCAGTCTCATGGTAGTGCTATAAAAGACAGATGGGAAAGATTTCTAGTGGAGTTTATTTCTCGGCTTCCTGGGCGTATGTGTGCCAAGTTTGATGCTGAAGTGGTGCCTGAGATTAGCTGTTCACACAACGGCCTGATGGTGGCGCTATAAGAGGCCAATGTGAAGAATTTGGGGTGGAGGTTCTTCCTAGGCCTCCCGGGAGTGTGTGTATGTAGTTTCACACTAATTGGTCCAACTTGCCTGAGATTAGCTGTCCACAGACAGAGGAGTGAAAACATAATCCCTCACATTTGGCCATCCCGGCCTGGCGGGGATAATAAAAAATATTTATTGAATTGTTAGTAAAGTAGTTAGTAATGACAATCAAATTGTGTTTAATATGATTTTGGGGGATTTCTAACTACTTTAGAATGGTTTAATATGAGCCGGGTCAAAGTGACCCGAAGGCCCTGGGTGTGACTAAAACACGAGGATCCTACGAGGGTTAACTCATAATGAATGATGTGTGTTAATGATTCTCTCTCTCTCTCTCTCTCTCTCTCTCTCTCTCTCTCTCTCTCTCTCTCTCTCTCCTCTTAGCACTTAGCAGACTTTGTATTGAACTATACTTAAAGGGGCACTCCACCACTTTTCAACCCATGTGCATATAATTGGTCCTCACTCAAAAATAGCTTTTCTTTTTTTCTTTTTCTTTTTTTTTTCTCAGAGGAGGGCTGTGGGCTGGTCAGAAACCCATAGTCTTGTGACATCATCGATTACCAATCCAGCTTATAGAAACTGCAGGCTTTCTATTCCTGAAAAGTTGCAATTTTAAAGTGGAAGCCATTGTTCTCGCGATATTAAAAATCTAAATATTTTTTTCAAAAATATTGATTCAATTTCTTTTTTGGAAAATGATGATGTCACAAGACGATGGATTCTGAACTTCCCACAGCTCTCCTAGGAGACTTGGACTGAGTTGAAAAAAATTGTGATATTTTATCATGAACATTAGTGAGGACCTATTATATGAAGACAGGTTGAAAAGTGGTGAACTACTCCTTTAAATTCCTGTGCTTTTTTCTGCGAACCACTAATAAAGTATTCAACCAATCAATCAACGCGATTTGCAGATAAGCCCTCCATATTAGGCCTACATTTCACTAGGCCTACATCCACAGATGTGGCTATATATGTGGGTGATTGACACAGTTATGTTAGGGTCTGCTCTTAACTCCCTCTCCTCCTGTCAGTCATCAGCGATGACCAGCAGTGTTCTGGATGAGGAGGTCTTCCTGCGATGCTGCCAGCTCTTCCTGCGACACTCTGACAGTCTGGGAGATGGCTGGAGGTGGGAACAGGTGGAGGTGAGCATAATGACAGTCTGGGACAACAGACACCCCAGGGGTCGTTGAGGCGGTTTCCGGTTGGTCCCCAGACTAATTAATTTATAGCATCAGTTTATCCACTTTAAACCATATTTTAACCATCATTTAAACCAGTGAAAGCGCACACACACACACACACACACACACACACACACACACACACACACACACACACACACACACACACACACACACACACAGACTTTTTGTGAAATTATGTTAGTAGATTGTTAATATTTAAAGATATTCAGTAAAGTGGTCCTTGCACAGAGGAGAAGATGTGTGATGTCACTGTCATGTGGCACAGGGCTCAGCAGAAGGCTACATGAAGAAGACTAGGATGAGAACAGTCTTCATGCAGTCCAGTGCTGAAGAAGACCCAGAGATAGACAGACTGACAGAGGGACACCTACCTGAAGAAGACCCAGAGACAGACAGACTGACAGAGAGACACCTACAGGGACCCCATACAGGACAGGTGGGACACCAGCAGAATAGAAAAAACATGAAAAATATATATGATAATAATATTTCCAAACACAAGGATTTTGTTGTTCAAATGTTCAAAAGTGGCAGATGTACAAGCTCGCAACATGAAGTGACGCACTGTGAGCTTGTAGATCTGCTATTTTTTAGAACACATACTGTAAACTTGCCCTCCCAAAACATCTTGCATCCTCAACAATGTCAGAAAAAAAGGAAATACTGCACAGTTGACGCTGAGTTTGCAGTAGGTTGCAGCTAAACAAGAATGGACAAGAATCTTTACTACTCTATTAAACTTCAATTTGTCTTATCTTTCCCTGTCTCTCTCCACAGATGTGTTTTTCTGCTTCGGTCACATCAGATGATGCACTTGACACCAGAGATGAGGATGATGCTGGTGTCTGTGTGGTAGCTGAACATGGCAGCACAGTGCTTCAATATGAATATCACATCCTTTACTCCTCTAGCTACAGCACACCTGTTCTCTATTTTAGAGTCTTCACTCTGGGTCAGTTTTAAATTGATGTTTCAAATTTCAATACAATCGATTAGTTTGCTTAAATGTTGGTCCCCTAATTGTGTGTCTGTCCTGCTGTCAGATGGTAGGAGTCTCTCTCTGGAGGAGGTTTGGAGATCTGTTCATCCCAGCTACAGACTCAGACTCCAGCACAGTCCATTGAACACCATCAC
Source organism: Nannobrachium achirus (assembly GCF_963921795.1). Classification (NCBI taxonomy): domain Eukaryota; kingdom Metazoa; phylum Chordata; class Actinopteri; order Myctophiformes; family Myctophidae; genus Nannobrachium; species Nannobrachium achirus. The sequence goes on from NC_137814.1 coordinate 30,170,171, forward strand.
ACAACAGGTACATCTTATCTCCTATTTCTCCTTTTATTTACAACAGTGATTATCAAACTTTTCATTTCAAGGATCCCCAGTTATGCATTAGGCAATTACAAATCCATTTGTACACTCTCAGAGTTAACAATAATTTAACTGGGGACCCCTCAAGCCAGGACACCTCTTTGAGAACCGATGAGTTTGTATTTTGAGGAACCTTGTTACCTATAAATCTACAGTATACAGTGTGTGATGTCATGCTTATTTCTATTTGTCTCTTGTCTTTCTCTCTCTGCTTATATAGCCTACTGTAGCCTAGGTACCTGTATAGATGTTTAAAGCCTATGGGGAAATTCAGACCACTGCAATTTCTATCTGCAATGTTCTAATCCTTCATTGATGCTACCCTGTATGATGTTGTTGCGCACCTAAAATATGAGCTCTAGAAGCTCAGCGTTTGTAGATTCAATGCAGTTTAGTTGTGTCTTCTTTAGTCTCAACTAGGCTAAACATTGGCTATGTGTAAATGTGTGTGATGAGTGTGTGGTTGTGATTTTTCTTCCTGATAGGAGCATCCATATCTGGGCCAGTCTTTCTTTGTCCTCCACCCGTGTCGAACAGAGGAGTTCATGAGGCCTGTGATACAGGCTGCTCTGGAGGAACAGAGGTTGGTCTCTGCATCTGTAATGACCAATATTAAAACTGAGCACAAAAAGAAAGGAAACTTGACTTTGGTCCATTATATCTCCCCTTTAATATTACCAATTTGTATAGTTTTTTCTATCATTTGTATCGTTGTTTTGTCACCTTTACAACAAGGTACAGCTTGTAAGCATCAGCCAAACGTGGGTAGTGCCGACCAAATCTTTGCCTAAATGGCTTGCAATACTGTTCTGCTGGCATTTACTCTCGTTTTGGGCTTCCCTGACACTGAGCTTTAAATTAACAAAGTGTAAAAATTGTCAATTATGTGTTGTTTTTTCTTTTCCTTATTACGGTGGGAGAGTGCAATCATTCAAGCAACAAAGGTGAACACCAAAAGAACGGTATTGCAGGCCTGCCAGGCCATTTTGACCAATTTTGGAGGGGCGCTACCCACACGTTTGTCTGTGTTGCTCATTTCATGAATGCCAGATCCGTACAAGCTGTACCTCATTGTAAAGGTGACAAATCAACAATAACAATGATATCAAACACAATACCATTTAGCATAATTAAAGGGGAGATATAATGGACCGAATGTTGGCAAAATTTGGATCGGCGCTACCCACACGTTTTGCTGTGGTGCTCATTCCACGAATGCCCAATGCTTACAAACTGTACCTTGTTGTAAAGGTGAATCATCAATGAAATGATATAAAACACAATACAAATTGGTATTATTAAAGGGGAGATATAACGAAGTCAAATTTATTTTCTTTTTGTGCTCGTTTATTTAAAGTTGCTTTAAGTGATTTATCTTTTGTTTAAACAAAAACTAGTTGAAGCTCTATTTCTGAGTAATCATTGCTGTAGAGTGTTTGGTTTGATTGATCAAATACTGTATTAGAGGTTTGCATAGGAAAAGGTAAATGACAGTACACTACATTGGTACAAGGTCAACTAAACACCACAAGAAAGCCTTTGGCTTGTTTCTATTGGGTCCTTTTTTAACTCGTATAACATTGAATGATAGACAAATAAAACACAGGAAATATCATATTAAAAAAGAAAAAACTGTTGTAAAACAAAAAAAACAAAAAATTGTATTTACAGTAGAAAGGTCATGCAGGGGAGGTAGGCATAGGCTTTGTCTTTTTTGGATGAAAATTGGTATACCGAAGCAATGCTTACTCTGGGAATATAGAGCTATTTAACACTTATACTACCATCTACTGTATATGAAATACAATAGAAATCACTTATGCCACCTCTAACAATACAGACGATTTGTCAGGTACAATATATCGTCTCTCTCTGTTCGGGTGGAAAGCTCACGTCCAAAATGGTTACTTTTCAGGTCGCTTGCGCATCTGCTACCTTTGATGCTTTTGTGTGACGCTGTAGTATGATCAAGTAGGGTGTCAATTTACAGGGAAAAACACACACACACACACACACACACACACACACACACACACACACACACACACACACACACACACGGTTAAAATATGGAGATAATAGGTTTCTGCCAGACAGCAACTTTGATGATGGAGAGGGCCACTATATTTCCACCTTCAAACCATAGGGCCACATTGCATATTGCTACACCTACTTTTGTCATTCTAGTATCTCATACAAAAGAAGCAAAAATTGCCGATCTAGCTTGTACATTTTAGCTTCTTTTGGAATCTTGAATTATTTTTGGTTATGTTTTAATTGGAATCCTGAAATGTAACATTTGATGTAATTTCAAATTAGTTAGTTATACTCATGTTAACTTTATGAACGTAAATACAAATACGTTGGACATAAAAACAAGAAATGTTAGTACTACTATACTAGTCATTAAGCTACTAATGAGGAATTAAAGTGGGTCATGTTTACATGTTTGGAATTGTAACAGCTGAAATCAATAATATATCAGTATTCTTACAGTATATTAACTTGCGGGCCACATTAAGTGAAGGTGGGGGCATGTGGCCCCCGGGCCACCAGTTGCCCATGTATGATATACAGTATGTTAACCCATTTAGGCCTAGAATTATTGAATGCTTTAACCAGTGAAAAATAGCAGATATACAAGCTCACAGCGCGGCACCGAGTGCCGCGCTGCGAGCTTGTAGATCTGCTATTTTTGAAAACGCAGTGAAAATGTGTGCAAATCTTTGAATATATGTATTTTCAAAGCAAACGTTTGTAACTAAAATTTTGCTTCTGGGTGGTCCCTGGAACTAAATATTTTGAGATGGGGGTCCGTGGCCAAATACATATCAGTTTGGGGGTCCTTCACATGAAAAGGTTTGAGAACCACCGACATAGTAGTCTCTCGAGAACAGACTAACTGAGCTCCAGTTGAAGTGAAAAGGACCTTTTCTTTGACGATGGCTGGCCAGATTGCTGACATAGAAACATAGGTTTTTCCAAAAAAACCTTAGAAGGATTCAAAAGACACTTATAGAATCGGGTCAAAATTCTAATTTTCACGACTTTTAAAAAATAGCAGATCTACAAGCTCGCAGCGCGGCACTCGGTGCCGCGCTGCGAGCTTGTATATCTGCTATTTTTGATACACAATAATATGTACCCGTTCTAAGTTCTTCTGTTTTTCAGACAGGTGAACTACGTGGTGACATGGTTGAGCATAGTAGGGCCCATGGTGGGTCTGGACATCCCTCTGAACTACTGCATGCAGTCACCTCCACACCACGGCCCTGCAGGGACCAAGCCTGACTGAGACCTGCAGGTAGGAGCACAGTGTGGCTGGGTCTCATATCAGATAAAGAGAAGGTAACATGCAGCACAACACAGCTTGCTTGTCTCTGCTGTGGTGCGTCATGGAAGGAATCCCCTGAAGATGCAAACTGTTTAAAGAAGAAAATGTCTTGAGGACGGTCATTGGCTGCGACCCGAAACGTCAACAAATAAATCCAGATTCTGTGCCGGCGTGAATCAACCTTTTTTCTTTAAACTCGGGAGTGAACTTGAACAGTAGTTTCTCAGGTCGGTTTGGACCAAAGAGAAGTCAAGAACACAGGACAAACAAACACGTCTCCTTTGACGTCCCGGCTGTAGGCCTATTTTATTTATTTATGTATTTATTATTATTATTCCTTTTACTTTAATAGTACATGCTTTAAAATAATTGGTCATTTCAACAATTTCTGTTTTGGATGTTGAAACGTGGTGTATGTGCATAGAAAGACAGAATATTTTATCAATTGTAAACTGACAAAGTGTGTAATACCAAGTGTGACCAGTAGACGGCGCCTTCTCATCACAAGCTCACCTCACAATGGAAATGTGTCATATTGATAGAGCATTCATTACCATATCCATATTCTTATATCTATCAATTCAAGTATGATATCTGCGTGTATGTCTGTTTGTCTCAACCTCCATGCCCTTAGCTCTTCCAGTGAGCTTCCAAATGTCTATTTTTATCAGTGGTCATTAAGTAGCAGTTGGTAGGAGTGTGGAGTAAGGGACAGGCTGATGAATTGGCTGTGCCATCCTCGCTAGTTGGAGCTACTATTAATAGAGTGCTGCTGTTACATAGAGACACAGAATGAAGCAGGCACTTTGAAACCTTATCTCCTCTTTGCCACATGGCCAAAACTCATTTCCCGGCGATTGAGCCTGTGACCTTTTGTGGCGGTTTACCTGAGAGAATGTGTTAAAAAGCTAATGACATAGACGTGTTCGTGTCACAAATGTCAGAAGCAATTAAAGGGTTGTCAATAGGCAGCCGTCAGAAGGCATTGGCAAAGGAAACACTATTAAGCTGTCAGGCGGTCTGAGCGCCCTCCCCCATATCCTTACCCTAACCTTATGCGCTCCAAATCCTAAACTTAACCACAACCAACAGTGCCTGTGCACTGTTGTCCTTGGATAAGGGATATTCTTAATAATCAACCTATTAATTTGTTTAGTGAAAACAATCAGCTATTTAAAAATACCCCTTTATATGGACTGTGAAGAGAAGAACAATATAGACATTAATCGTTTTGCTCATTTTGGTCTTAGCTGGTACAAGTGGCCGTTGGCTTTGTGACTGGCACCTGGAGGTGTGCTGTAGATTGTAATCCATTGGCTATATCAGGCGGGGGTCATCGCCATGCTGGCTTGTGGTGGACATTTTTGTCAAAATTATTTTTTTGCCATGGACATACAAAATGAGAAGACAATAATATTACCATAAACACATACAGAGATAGCCCCGGATGACCATAACAGGTCTGTAACACTGAGAATGTGCAAATGGATTGGTTCCCTTTGTACACAATCAGTGTTATGGGGGTCCTCGGGCTCCTCGCAAATAAAACATTTGAGAACCACTCATAGTAGTGGACTCTTAATATGCCATAGTCATGCATACAGTATTCTGAAGAAGTCCTGGAGACTGACATTCAGTAATTGGGTCCTATGATCAAAATAAGGACATTATAATGGTGTGTAAAACTGAAAATCCAAAATGTCCCACGGACAAGGCTAGTGCGGTCACGATTATGACATTTTACATGACGATTAATTTGCGATTAACGATTTAATTGTGTTTTTGTTGTTGACAATAACATTTCCATTTGGCTTTTAGGCTTTGAAGTTGCACATGGTAGATATGACACATAACCTAAATATACAAAGAAATTACTGACATAGTTGACAACTTTATACTTAAAAAAGAACATTGATAGTGTAAATAGCCGATCTACAAGCTCACAACGCGTCGCGATGCGACGCGTTGTGAGCTTGCAGATCTGCTATTTACACTATTTTTTTTACATGGAAACGATTATGACGATTATGAAAAAAAAATAATAATAATTAGACGATTATGTAATAATTGTGACAGCCCTAGACAAGGCCAAGTCTTGCCACGGACATATTTGTCCGTGTACGGACATATCGATGACCCCTGCTTTCAGGGTGTTCAAGGTGTTAAACTATGCTCACTTAGCCAGCCATACCATAATGGGCACGAGGCAGGTAAATGGGATATGTAAATATTCCATTTACACAGACAGACAGATCTTTGCTTTTCTTAGATCCTGGTAAACCTTGAATGAATTATATAATATGAGACAGTCACATCCTCGCATCGTCTGTGACAGAGTTCTGAGCACAGGGAGATGAATGGGGTCAGAGCCAGTTCTCTTTACAGCTCGCAGAAACACAGGGTTCATAGGGAATTCCACCAGTGGTGGAAAAAGTATTCAAATGTTTTACTAAGTAAAAGTATCAATACTCTGTTACAAGTAAAAGCCTGGAATTCAAAATTGACTTGGGTAAAGTACAAAAGTATTGGCATCAAAATATACTTAAGTACTAAAAGTAAAAGTGCTCACTGCTCAGTATGCACAATATCCTGTTTCACATGTTTCCAAATGTATCCACGAGTTTCCAACACCCTATAGTGCATTGCGCAGACGTCTGCACCGAGCTTCCGGCGCCGATTTACAAGCTCACAACGGGTTGCATCTGCGACGCGACGTGAGCTTGTATGTCTGTTAAACCCGGAAGTTTGGTCCCGATAGTCTCCAGTAAACTCCCGCGGAAACTTGTGGATAAAAATCCTTTGAGAATAGCAGATCTACAAGCTCACAACGCGTTGTTTGTAGATCGAATATTTTCAAATAGCCATGGCTGAAGTGGTTAATGTATGCTTTCCAAAGTAACTAGTAACTAAATAATATAATTATATATAATAAAATAGATAATATATATTAAAATATATAATAAAAATAATTGTAGTGGAGTAAAAGTACGGCTGATCTTTAACTGGTCAAGACTCTTTCTGTTCAGTTGTTTTATTGTATCTGTACTGAAGCTGATCAAATCTGGTCTGAAGCTGATTGTATCTGGACTTCATAGTAGCCGCAAATTGCAACACTAGATTTTTTTATACTCGGATGAATCTAGGGTTGCAATACCTCCCATAGGGATCCAATGCATGAAAACAGTTTTTTGCTATCTGATTGTATTAAACGACTTCAAACTCACCAATATTGTGGCTCTATGGAAAGCTTGGAATTTACTCTTGCTATCTGCAAAGTGTTTGTTTCTGAAAAATCCACCGTGGAATTGTTATGATTTTATTTTCTGTCAAGAAATTCAGTTCGGGTGATTATTTTTTCTAAGTGCTGGAGTTTGGAAGTGCTCGTGGGAAGTCACTCAGCAGTCCTGTGTACCAGCTGGTTCTGTCACATAGTCTAATGCAGGAGGCAGCGGGACGTGGTGTTATAGAAGACGAGCGCTTCCTAAGTTCAAGACTTAGAAAAAAAACATGGCTGCTCGGATTTTATTGACAGAAAATAAATCATAACAATTCCACAGTGGAATTTTCAGAAACAAACACTTTGCAGATGGCAAGAGTAAATTCCAAGCGTTCCATAGAGCCACAATATTGGTGAGTTTGAAGTCGTTTAATACAATCAGATAGCAAAAAACTGTTTTCATGCATTGGATCCCTATGGGAGGTATTGCAACCCTAGATTCATCCGAGTATAAAAAAATCTAGTGTTGCAATTTGCGGCTAACTCCATAGTGTTCAGTCAGGTTGGCCAGGTTGTCTTTTACCAATTCAGAATCTGAATACCTTACCTTAATTGTTTTCTTCAGCGTTGTTGTTCACCGTTATTGTTTTCTTCAGCGTTGTTGTTCACCGTTACTTCGTGGTTGATGTTAAGTTCCAAGTGAACCTCAGTCCCAGCCTCACCAAAGACTACGGAACAATAAGATCAAAGTACCACAAGCCTCCATCCTCAAAATGACACTCAGAAAAACTGAACTCACTAAAATTACCTGAAAATTGTACTTAACTCATTGAGTGCCTATCCCGAATTAGTTCGGGATATATGATCGTATCACAGGGTGCCTATCCCGAACAAGTTCGGGATATAAAAAAAAAAAAAAAAAAAAAACATTTTTTTTGAATTTTTTTTTTTTTTTTTTGGACCCCATCAAATCTGGTGAACATGATTTCAATCGCGATTTTGCATGTTCCACCCCCATACAACCCCATCTAACATACAGGGCAGCCATTTTTGTTTACATTACATGTAAAACATAAGGGCGATTATCTCAAGAATGCCTGAACGGATTTCCAATCGGATTTTTTTGTTTGAAAGCTGTGAACAAACTGCACAAATCCACTCTGGATTGCATTGGATTTTTCAGAGCTCATTCTTCTCTGTTTTTTTCCCATGCATGAGGTGTGCAAGGTTTAATCATGGCTAAGTTGACGAAAATAAGGCTTCTAAAATGCTTGGTAGCCAATAGCTAACTTCAAGCTAACTTCATCCTCTTCCTGTACATGCAGTCATGCACAAAGGAAAGTGTTCAGGCAAGTCATGGCTGCAGGGCTTCTGCATATACCAGCATATCTCTATGGGATTTTCTCTGGCCACTGGGCGCCCTCTAGTGGTGAAAGGGGTGGCACTAAATGAGTTAAGTGCAGTACTTGGGTACATGTATTTAGTTACTTAACACCACTGTTCATATGGAGTTCCACATACAGTACCACTTCCATTCAATGATTAACTTCCTACTCATCATAATGCAATGATTAAACCTAGCAACAATAAAACTCCAGCTTTCATATTGTTAGCCTCATAGCATAATTCCCTTACTCACTTTGTGGTCAAATTGTGGTTAATTTTGCCTAGCTCTACTCTTCCTAACACTGCTGTATCATTGTGGCTTAATGCCTATGTCAATCAGAACGATTGTTACATTCCAAAATGACTTGGGCAGAAAGTGCTTTTAAGTCATCTTTTTTACCGTCATAAAGTCGGCTGTTCGGTGCTGCCGAGATGTTGTGACGCCCCGAACAGATTTAAACTCTGAAAGTGAAGTATGCATCGGCCCTTAGGCAGGAAGTGATTATTTTGTTTTGTCTTTCCTGAAAACCTTAAAAATATAATTTAGCCTCATAGCATAATTTCATAACGATATGAAGAGGGAAAACACTCTAGCCATTACAAACTCTTGATATTTAAACCCTATATCTCTTATCTCTTTCCACCTATCTTGAAACTGCATGTTTCTGACTGATGGAGCTTGTACGACAAACAATTTAACCCACTTCTTTATACCATAAAACCTGTGATGTAACAATAAAGTTGAGTTAAGCTGAACAGTCACCCAAGGGTCTCTTCTTTTAATGTATTATAAATGGTAAATGTTAAATGGTACCTTTTATATAGTGCCCTCATCCAAGGCGCTTTACAATGTGCATTGCATTTACCCATTCACAAACACATTCACACACCAACGGTGGAGGAAACCATGCATTGAAGGCACCAACCTGCTCATCGGGAGCAATTGCAGGTTCTGTGTCTTGCTCAAGGACAGTTTGGGGGTTCCCAGGTGGCCGCTCTACCTCCTGAGCCACTGCTGCCCCTTAGGTCTCATGGACATCATGAACGTGTTCACACAATAAGCACCAGAAAGGAAGTGTTGATTCTGCATCATGTTTATCATAGGGGTGGGCGATATGGAAAAATACAATATCACGATATTTTCCCAAGCTGTATCACGATACACGATTTTAATTTTTTCAAGTTATTTGATAAAAACTAGACTCTCTGGGTTCCTTTTGGGAGGTCTAAATTGAACTTTACAAGTATCTAACTCTGACAGTATACTAATGAAAAGGGTCCATTTGGTTTCATTTGTATACTGTCAGAGTTAAGTGGAGACCTTGACATGTTAAAGTTTGAGAACTGATGATTTTGACCAAAATGCAGGTTTAAATTGAATTCTGCAATGAATCTCTGTATTTACAAGGCTCCCTCAATCGTATCACAATATATACGATACCTCTGAAAAGGCATATCGTGGACACATTGTATCGTCTCAACGATAATCATCACCATATCGCCCACCCCTAGTTTATCATCATGTTTTATTTTAATGCCAGACGAGTCATTAGGGCAATATAAAAATCATAGTTTTAAAAGCATAGCTACTAGCCTGCTAATATATTTGTAATTGCAGCACACAGATAGGACAGTAGGTTGTAAATGGCAATCTAGAATGGAGCCAAGGTTCATCAGGTTCAGAGCTGCAAAGACATTTGGTCACAGAGCCAAAGGAGACTTGTGGCATCATCTCATTATCGTATAATGATGTCATCTTGCTTGGAAACAAACTGGCTGGATATAAGAACTTATGGCTTTTCAATCCAACTTATTTGGGCATTGAGTGAAAGAGGAGTGGTCGATCAGCCTGTATTGACTAAGCTCTCTTCCTATGGCACCTCTGGGAATTTGCAAGAGGGGCCGAGGCACTTAGGATATTAAACTAGATGCCAACTTTAGGGCCAAGGCTTTTAAGTGATGCCATCAATTAAGCAGCATTGTGCGCATGGCACATGTCTGGCAGCAAAGTCAGATGCGGGGGGCAAGCTAGGTAAGAATAATCTACCCTTGCCAACCAGTGAGGTAATGCATCTAAACTGCCACTGGTACTGACTGATGAAGAGCAAGATTACAAGTCTTCAAGCCCCGGTAGTGACCCCTAAAGGCAGTGCTTCCCCATACAACCAACCAGTCTGAATTGATTTGAACCAACTGACATTTCCATCCTCTGAGCCCTGCACACTCACTAGCTGACATTTCTATCCAGAGGGTAGCAGTAAAGGAGAAGTCTTGAGTCACTCAAATGGGTTGGGTTCATCCTCCAGGGAGAAAGACAGTGGTCAGCAAGTTTCAAGGCAATCCGTCCATTACCTTTTGAGAAATCCTTTGTGCAAGTGGACATTGTGGTCCAAGAGTAACCAGAGGAATGTGGTCGCCAAAATTAGTAGAGCTGCCAGGGAGCTTGAAGGTGCTACATAATTGTCTCCACCACCTTAAAGGCATGGGGAGAGACTATGTTTTCTTCTCCAACTCTCCGTCTGTCCGTCCGTCCGTGTGTGCGTGTGTGTGTCCGTCCGTCCGTGCGTGCGTGCGTCCAGTTTGTTACCAGCTAATCTCCGGAGGCGTTGGCCCGGTCGCTGCCAAACTACGCACACACACTCCCTGGATATCAATTCAGAACCTCTGTCCCACATTTTTCACATGGGCCTGTTCTAGCGCCACCAGGACGCAGATTTTTGCAAAACTAACTTTTGGCCAGTAATACTACAGATTTTGTCCAAAAATTACGTAGACAGTATCTCTACAGTCATGTGATCGACATGGACCTGGATTTTCCATATATCATCCTGATTGGCTAAAACTGGCTTCCAAAGTTTGCAGGATTGGTCCGTTTTGAATAAAATGCCTGAAATCATGAACGCAGTGTGCGATTTTGCTGAAATTGTGCATGCACATTCCTACTAGGCCGAGGAATAAATGCCACTTTACACATTTCAAATCAGCCTCATGGTGGCGCTATAACAGGCCGATCCTATCCTTTTACCTATAATTCCACTGATCAGTGTACAACTTTGTATGTGCACTCTGCCTTGTATAAAAACACATTCTTTCCTATTATTCCTTGAGATTTTATCCAAAAATCATGCAAATCAGTACACAGTATCTCTATAGTCATGTGATCAAGATGGATCTCCAATATTTCATATTCCATCCTAATTGGCTAACATTGGCTTCCAAAGTTTGCAGGATTGGTCCATTTTGAACAAAATGACTTAAATCATGAACGCATGCTTGTGATTACAGAGAATTTCTGCATGCACATTCCCACTAGGTCAAGGAACAAATGCCACTCTTTTCACATTGGCCTGTTATAGCGCCACCAGCAAGCAGGTCAACTTTTTCCAAACACATATTTGGAACAAAATGCCTCAAATCATGCATGCAGCATCACATTGCCGTTAAAGCCAAAGAAGACATGGCACCCTTTTCACATTTAGCGCCACCAGGACCTACCTGGCCTGGTGGAGACTGTGCTCGGAAGAACACTGCTTCTAGTTTCCATGTAGCCAATAGTTTTGGACATATCCTGTGTTGGACCGAAGTGTTTAAAGGGCAGACAGACAGATAGACAGACCAACAGCCCTGCTGCTAGGGGTACTGTAGAGCCACAACCTCACACTTTGTCTCAGCTGCATTCACTGTGTTGTAGTTGGCTAGTGGAGACCTCCATTGTTCCAACTTAAGCTGGCAGCATACCTCAAAAGAAGTCATTTTCTTCTTCCTGCCAACATGAACAAGTTCTCTGCAGACAAATTTGTGTTGTAGTTGATACGGCTCCACTTTGAGTGCTGAGTGGGAGACCCGTTTGGCCCCAGGGTATATAGTGTGTAAACGGTGATTATGCCACCTGAAACGCAACTCTTTGTTTTCTGACTAATCACACACCATGTTCACACTGGTATTTTCGGCTGTGATGTTAGGCTAATTCGGTGTAAGAAGGAGGAAGTGCCGAAAGAAACTTAAGGCTAGTTAATGCATTTGACTTTGACCGCAACTATGGCCAAAATGAGTCTCTCAGGAGGGTAGCTGGCATCTTTGTTAGGGATAGGATATAAGATTCCGAGTTGAGCCGATGCTCCTTTACATGGAAAGGAGCCAGTTGAGGTGGTTCGGGCATCTAGTTAGGGATGCTCCATGGGCTCCCAAGGGAGGTTTTCCAGTCATGCCCAGCTTGGAAGAGACTAGTTAGTTCCTCCAGTTAGTTGGCTACGGTGTAGTGCCCAGGATTACATTAGACAATTGACACTGGGTGAAAAAATGGGTTACAAAAATCAAAGAAAAGTATGGTAAAGCCTCAGAAACATTCACATTTTAACCATTTGTTTATGTCCACACAAAGGAAATGCATACAAGGACACAAATATTATAGGTGCAGTAGAGTTACATTTACAAAAACCATGGCATATGTCTTCATGATACAATAGCAAGTCACTTCGTACTCTACGGGTATAAGTAACAGCGTCTCCGCCATATGTGGCGGCTGCCGATTGTAGCGGAGACAGCACAATACTTTGCCAGCCTTTTCGCCTATTTTTTAGGACACACACACACACACACACACACACACACACACACACACACACACACACACACACACACACACACACACTGTATGTATACACAGTACACACACACACACACACACACACACACACACACACACACACACACACACACACACTTTTTCTTACATCTAGGGTCCATCAGGTGAATGCATTTTCTCATTAACTGAAAGCTTTTTCAGGCTGCGCTTTCATAAAAGCTCATGGCATTCAAGGAATGGGTAAGTTGTTCTCCTTCAGCAAGACAATGAAAAATCAATAGTCTTCAGATTGTGGCCAACCCCAGACGTTCAGTCATCTTTTGGCCACCATCATCCAGCCAGTACTGGGGCAGACCACAGCTAAAAACATTGATTTATATCGGCACAATCTTGCAAGTTTGTCTCAACTGTTTTAATTAATGAGTGTTTGGTCATAAATTAGGACCACAGAATCCTTCAGACACTGCCTGTGAGAGACTTCACATATTAGTATTTCAATAAAAAAAAAAGTTAAAGATATATACTATTATGAAAAATGGCTATGCTATGCGCTCAACTAAGTATAAATTCCCCAGTCTTAAGTTTGAACTTTGATTTCTTGAGCCCTTCACTGTAAAATCCAGAGTGTTAATGTAACTCAATGTGTGTACAAAATTAATGGGACCAAGCGGTAAGGTACAGAACCTTACGGGTGCATTTGATTCCATTTGTACACACTCAAAGTTAAATTAGCACTCCAGATTTTACTGTGTACCTGAACCTAACAATATGCCACTGAACAAAATATGAAACCCAGTTTGTAAGGAATGCTGGAAATCCATTATGAATCCTAACACCTTGTTCTTCTACAAACTGACCAACACCTCATACAGAAGCAGTAGAAGAGTGCAGTGCAAGTCACATACTACATAAACTCTGTGTCAGCTTTATGAGCACTGTATTGATAGTTGGTTTTATTGTTTAAATGAGGTTATTATGTGAGGGTTACCTACAGCACGGTAAGGTGAGTGCTGAATATTGCTCCGTCTCCAGCCGTCTAATTGCCCCAGCGGAACTATCGGAAGATGTGAGATTATGTAGAGTTTATACGGTCCACATTACGAGGTACTTGAGATGACTGATAGATGCAGACGAGACGTCTGAGTCGTCCTTGAGACGCCCCGGCAATCATCACCATCCATAAAGAGGAAATATGATTTCTAATACCACGTTGATGTATGGCTATTCTATAGCTCGATCACTGTGCAAACCAGTTTTGGCACTTTGTTAATTTTTTAGAGGGATTCTTCACTCGTTTTTCTATTTATATATTAGCCCACTTCATGGCATTTTAATAACTGATCGTTAAATGGCTTATGATGAATGATCACCTCTATTGGGAAGGTTTATGATGGCCTTGCCCTTGTTCATGAAAATGACAGGTGTCTTTGCTTTTGGAGGTGATATGACAACTCTGACAATCATCTCTGTCTTGTTCCTCCAACCAGTCTTGCCGAATGTACTGTCCCTTACCTCGTTTACTACATAAGTATGTACAGTATCTGTCTGTCTGTCTTATCCATCTATCCATGTACAGTGGAAGTGATGTGATGTGGTTTGTTGTATGCTCTCTTTACAACTTTGTTGTCATCTTGATACTGTGTTTTGAACAACACAGTATCTCACAGACAGTATTTGATTGGGGGTGTTGATGGTTGTGTTGATTCAGGAGGTGACAAGGTTCAATCTATTTGTACTGAATGGTGGCTGGAGGAAAGATTAGGAAACTGAGAGAAATCTCATTAGAGAACAGATTTGCCTCTAATTCCTGTACACATTTCCCATAAAACCCTCTTTCAGCAGTCATCCACTGCTGAGGACTCGTGTGGTTCCCACTAAAAGCTTGTTCAGATGATTCCTCCCCCACTAGGGATTTCCAAATCTAACAAGAGTTAGATGTGGTACTTTTTTTGCACATTGCTTTCAGCTTGAGAACATTCCCTCGTTTTCATTTGAAGTATTCAACATCTTGGGGTGAGGAAGTTAATTGAAAGGTAATCGTATTCACCTGCACAGTAAAATCCTCAGTATTAGTTTGTGACTCAGATTGTGCAAATAAAACCTTACCACTGAAGTACGAGACTCTACCGGAGACTCTGTCGGTCATCACATTATTGGCTCAGGAATGCGACAAAAACAAAAAGATCTCTATGAATTCCAGCTTCCGTGGGGTGTGTAATTGAAACAAATAAATCACTTTTTTAGGCGAACTACTCTCCAGGGACATACAGAGAATGTTAGCGAGGCAGGGGCTGAAATTTCAAAAGGGGCCTTTTTGTGGAAATATCGAAAATAGCAGACCTCCAAGGTTGGCTATTTTCGGTATGTGATATCACATTTAACTAAGCATAATCAAGTCAATATGGGGATGTGGCGTAACGGCATGGATTTCTACGGGGCAATTCTTTCTACATAAGATGCTGCATTCAAGTTGAGGAGAGTTTGGACAGGGCAATTCTTTTGAATGCTGCCTTCAGGTATGGCATGGAAAGAGGGCATTTGCATTTCGTTGACCATAGTAAAAACTGCATTCATGGTCTGGAGAGGGTACTTTTTACAGACTGATAAAAGGGCAGGGGCTCAAGCCCCCTTTGATGTCTATGTGTGCACGTGCCTGCTACTTTCTAATCTGGTCTCCAGCTTTTATTTAAAAACAGAGTTGTTGAGCAAAATGCATTTTTCTGGGAGTTTGTTCCAGATACAGTATGTGGTATGAACACTGCTTCTCCACGTCTCTGAACCCACTTCGTCTGGGTTCAGAGACGACCCCAGACGACTCAAGATGACTGCGTGATGGTTCAGGGTGTAGCACAAGTTCACATTTATTCATTTAATATCAAATTGTTTAAGTTTTTAATAAATGTGATACTGCTGAGCAACAGCAGTATGCTGAGTTTTTCTTCATGAAGTACGTACATGAAGTATTTCAAACCATTCAATACTTTTAAAACAAATAGTATTTTTAAATCGATTATTTTACAGACAACTGGAGTGATATGATCCACGTTTTAGGGAGACTTGTAAAGATAGCATTACAGTAGTCAAGTCTACTGATGATGAATGCTTGGAAGTGTTTTTTCCAAATCCTGTTGAGAGACAAGTCCTTTAATCCTTGATAGATTTTAACCCCTTTAGACCTATACCTAGCTATACCTTTCAAAACGGGAACCCCTTTTGGGGTGGTTGTAACATGATTTAGAAGACTGATCGGAGGCTGACAAATTTTCTTACAATGACTATTGAAATTCAGGTCTGAGTCCATGACTACCGTTGTTCCCTATTGAGCTTTCCTGGGGCAAGCTGCCCAGATCACACATGTCACACTTGTCTTCGTATTCTTTCACTCTCAAAAAGCGCCTGCAATGTAGTGCATTTGAAACTACATTGCAGTGCACATCATGGGGTGATCACTGCTTGCCTCCTGTGAATTGTTTTATTTTTATTTTTGTTTATTCTCTGTTTATTTTGTTGCTGAGTGAGGTCAGCAGACAAAGTGACGTGAGTGAGATGGAAAAAAACCTGGGTGAAATGTGCCAATCTCAGGAAACAGGAAACAACGGTATGCCAAGATTTCTGGCTTGGGTTGTGGTTTTTAAAATTAGTCATTGAAGCTGAGCACTGCCTTTTTAACGTTAATCCTTGGCTCAGAGAACAATTACTTCAGTTTTGTCTCGTTTAATTGAAGACAATTCTGGCACGTCCAATCTGTATTGCAAGAGTATTGTCTCAAATGTATATTTGTATATTAAAGCGATGTTGAACCTTGGGCTGTGATGACTCCAAACATTGTTGGCAAGCTTAAGCTGTTGCTCCTGTGCTCTGTGATCGATGAACCAGGAGTAGTCATTCAATTATCTCTCATTGTAATAAGGAAACGGGTCTAAAAAACACTTTTGGGGCAAAAACATTGAAACAAAGCAGCTTCTTAGGTCAATTTCAGTTGGCAAATGCTAATTTATAACGTTTTGGCTCAACATTTACTAATTTCTTCTCTGGAGACAGATCCATAGTATAAAATGTTTTTATTTCAAAACTGATGCGAGGTGAAGTGAACTTAAATTAGCCTGCACTACACTGCACCTAACCACAGATGTTTGTGGAACTATTTGAAGATTGCTCCTGGATATGAACTGTCCACATAGTTATCAACCAAATATCCCTCTTCATTCCTTTCTTGGTGGAAAATGTCCTCTGGTTTCCTTTCAAACAAATACAACTATCTGTAACAAAGGTAAGAGCTCTCTGCATGAATGACCACTGTGTTAAGGAGTTATTAAAGCAAATATGCACACATTCCACGTCCAGTTAACTCATGTTAAACACAGCACGCTATTCTTCTTGAAAGACAAGACATCCTGCACACAATACTGTACTTGTGGGAGTTTATCGCAGCATGATGTTGAACCAAGGCTGTCTCCGACCACTTTCTACCCATCAATCAACTCAACACATCACAGCAATATGTTCCATGTTCATTTAACCCCGAGTGTACAGATGGATTCCTACCAGCCCCATATCTGTATATAGAAATTAGTAGCAATTATTATTAGTTTACCATGAGAAATGTCACAGCTTGTCTGCGTGTAGACAAACGTGTACACATTTTTACGGTCTATGGGTTTGCTGCTCTGACGTCATGCTCTGATGTCACTGTGATGTCAGGGGATGGAGATCCCTGATGTCCACATCACTGACACTGTGGTTCCCTTGACACATCACAGTGATATCACAGGTGACATCACCTATGTAAAAGTCCATATATGGGTATTCCCCAGAATCCCTTTTATGCCCATATATGAAGATCCCTGATGTCATCGATATTTTTCACTGGCCAGATGGCCAAGACATGGCCCATATCTGTGTGCCTGGTTCAGATAGGAATATCCATGTATAGGCATAAAATATATTGTATGTTGTGATGTCATGGGAACCACTCTGCAACAGAATCTCTTGTATGCCTATATATGGAGATCCCTGATGAATCCCAATATTAAGCCCAAATCTAACAGGACTTCATATGGGAATGCCCATATATGGAGGAAGACAGCCCATATCCGTGTGGCTGGTTCAGACAGGGATCTCCATGTATGGGCATAAAAGGGATGTACTATATACAGTACATGGATCTCCATATATTGTTACCAGGGGTCTATGGGTAACTGGTCCGATTTACATCACTGGCCAGATGGCCAAGAATTGGCGTGACCTCGCATGTCGCCCTGAGGCGTCTTACTAGTTCTACACCATAAGAGTTGTATTAACACTCCTGAAAGACAAAATTGAGTCAACACGTCCGCCCCCACAGCCTCTCTCTCTTTCTAATATCATCAAGTGCACACACTTTTAGAAGTTGGGGAATGTTGAGCAAATTATGCACATGTGTGTGTGTGTGTGTGTGTGTGTGTGTGTGTGTGTGTGTGTGTGTGTGTGTGTGTGTGTGTGTGTGTGTGTGTGTGTGTGTGTGTGTGTGTGTGTGTGTGTGTGTGTGTGTGTGTGTGTGTGAGTGTGACTGTGTGTTGCATTTAAGCCAGTGAGTTGATCTCCATTAAGTTTAGTGTCTGGTATTGATCCTGTGTTTTCACTCTCAGCCCTCCTCTCCTCTACTCCTCACTATCTCATCTCCTCTTTCCCCTCAATCCCTCGGTTTCCCTCTCCTCTCCTCTCCTCTCCTCTCCTCCATCCATCCTCCTGTCCTCTGTTCTTGTCCTTAATCCTCACCTCTCATCTACATGTCCTACAGACCAGACAGACACCATCGTTTGAAGTAGATTCCTGGAAACATACTGTATGGATACTCAGGGGCGTCACAGGGGGGGGGGGGGGGGGGGAGTGGGACTGAGTTACCAGGGCCCAAGGTGGAGGGGCCTTATTTATTTTATACTTTAGCTATTTAAAAATAGCAGATATACAAGCTCACAGGTCGTGAAAATGTGTGCAAATCTTTGAATATATGTATTTTTTAAGCAAAGATTTGTAACTAAAATTTTGCTTCTGTGGGTCCCTGGAACTAAATATTTTGAGATGGGGGTCCGTGGCCAAATTCATATCATTTTGGGGGTCCTTCACATGAAAAGGTTTGAGCACCACTGACATAGAAACATATATCTTTTCTTAAAAAAAAAGAAAAAAAAGGATTTGAAATATTCAAAGACCTACAGCAGATCTACAAGCTCGCAGCACGGCACTCGATGCTGCGCTGTGAGCTTGTATATCTGCTAATTTTCAATAGTTAAAGCACAAAATAATGCGAAAATATGCGTTCCCAGTCTAAACGGGTTAAACCCCCTCCCCCTATGAAGAACATTCATGGGGGCCCACAGTGAATCCCTGTACCCAGGGCCCAGAATTTGGTGTGACACCTGTGACTGTAATGCCTCATTCACACTACAGATATATAGCTTGGTAATTCAATGTAATCTCAATGGAAACCAGCTTTAAAGATACAGGAGACGCTCCAAGCAAAGCTTTGAAAGCTTTAAAGCTGGTTTCCATTGAGATTACATTGAATTACCAAGCTAAACGTTCAACTATATATCTGTAGTGTGAATGAGGCATAAGGATACTTATCTTCTCTTCTCTTCTCTTCCCTGCCTCTCCTCTCCTCACCTTGTGAACGTTGCCCCATCCTTTTCCTCCTGGCGGTTGCCATGGGAACAGACTGTTTGATCAAACCACAGTCTGAGCCTGAAGTTCTGATGCATGAAAATAGACCTGATAAATCAGTATATTCTTTCAGATTGTCTAGTGTTCCTCTTCTTGTCTTGTTGTTGTGTCTGTCATTCACACACACACACACACACACACACACACACACACACACACACACACACACACACACACACAAACGCACGCACACACAGTCACACGTTTAACAGCAGCGCGAGGATTTTGCTTGCTTCAGACCTGCAGAGGAATGGAATGGCGTTGGCTGCTTAACACCTCTATTCAGAGGCTGTGTAACTTAAACCTGAGGGATTAGAATGACCTGTTGTATAGACTGGGGAAAAACAACATGGAAACTGCTTAACATTTCTGACCTGCTAATAAGGGTTAGGGACAGTGTGGAATTCTGCCCTTTGCTGTGGATGACGGGATCCGAACAGACGACGAACAAGTCAAACTGTCTGGAATTTATTTCCTTTTGTTTTCTGTTGAGGAATTATTGTGTCAAGATTCGGAACAGTGTTTGTCAGGGTTAGGAGGGCTACTTCCAAAACAGATGACTGCTTAAATACAGTAATGTAATCACTTTCCTTTTGGGCTACTCTGGTCTGGTCCCTTGGCTCAAGCATTGAGTTAACAACTTAAACCCTATTAACCGGGGTCCCACAGGGTTCTGCACATGGTCCCCTCCTTTTGCACTGAGGGGGGCTCACTCATAGACTGGTGAACAGTTATGTCAACCATGTAATGGCATGCAGCACCTTCAGTTTGATTCCAGCTGATGTGTAGGGATGGGACGATAAGCGATATTATTGTTTATCGTGATAAAACACTCACGATAATCGTATCGTGGAGATTTAATTTATCGTGAAATTATCCTCCGTCATGCACTGGGGTCAATTCACCTTTTATTTGCCGAGCTGCATATCCAGTACCATTTAAACCCTCTTGGTAAAACATACTTATAATTTACGTACTTTATAGTCTTTTTTCACTCTCAACCAAATCTCTTTGCCAAAAAATTGCCGATCTACAAGCTCACAAGGCGCCGCAACGTGACGTGTGGTAAAATTGTAGATCTGCTATTTTTTGGCAAATGTTCTGCCCCAGGATAATGGATGTTGGGGATATTTTGATTATCGTGATAATATCGTTAATCGTTGGTCACAATAATTGTGATATGACATTTTCATATCATCCCATCCCTACAATGATTGTTGCATGTCCTCCCTCCCCTTCTACTGTATACCTTCTGTGAAATGTTGACAGTTTTGGCCTGAGGGTGGCACTAGAGGAGAGGCCATTGGGTCACAAAAAAAAAACAGTAGGGGCCATCCTCTGGGTTTCATTTATGTACACATTAGATAACATGGCAATCCAGCCAGTCATTTGTGAGATATGTTGTTTGAGACCAAATTGGCAAATCCTTAGCCATCCTTAGAGCCCTGCTTCTAGCGGCAGCAGGGCTCTAAGGGGATAATTAACGTCATAACATTAATTATTGCGACCGAAGGTCACAGTTTAGTATGTGAAACAGCACATCATGACTCCGTCTGGACGTGTACACTTTTTTGCAGTCTATGGGTTTGCCGCTCTGACATCATGGATCTGCAACCCGCGATGCATTCTCATTCGTCGTCAAACTGTCAATCTGGCAAATGAATGATTGTCATTCGCTGTGGGAGATGTGGGCGTCTAAAAGTGACCAACCACTGGTCTCAGATGCAGAGACTGGGTTCTCAAGCACAAAGAATATAATCAGCTCGTAACAGTAAACAGATTGCTTAATATGAATAAAATAACAGTACTTTACAACTGTCGGTTCTTTTTCGCTGGACATACTACAACTGTAGCTGCGTCAGCCTGTGCGACGCACGGCAGCCTGCTGTGTGTTTCACTGTGAGAGTGACAGAACTTTCTCCTAAATAGGTAAGAAAGACATCATGCTATAAATTAACCCGATTATATTAAGCCTAAAATGGTTCCGCCGCCGCGCAGAACCGCGCTAACCGTTTTTAACCGTAGAAAAAAGTTGGGATGTCTGTGATTCTATTATAATATGATTGTTTCCTGGTGATCTGCTACCTCACCGCCAAATTCAAACGTAAAAGTAAAGAGTTAAACAAGTTGGAATATCGAGGATCAATATGTTACGCTGTTCGTCACATCATGTGTTTGAAGCCAAAATAGCATATACTGACTTATTGCTAACAGCTTAATGCAGTCTACTGTAGGCCTCTACTGTAAGCTTGAGAAGAATGGGCGAACTTTAGCTTTGCTAATTAACAGTTCGTAAACCCTTTTATGGGGGTAAACATAAAGTGGCACAGCCACGTTGTTGACTCATTGTGTGTGTGTGTGTGTGTGTGTGTGTGTGTGTGTGTGTGTGTGTGTGTGTGTGTGTGTGTGTGTGTGTGTGTGTGTGTGTGTGTGTGTGTGTGTGTGTGTGTGTGTGTGTGTGTGTGTGTGTGTGTGTGTGTGTGTGTGTGTGTGTGTGAGTGAGAGAATTGAAGTTTGGCAGACAGGCATTGGCTAAGGCTGCAGTCTGCAACGGGAGCTCAGTCGTAAGGACTGTGGCAGTTGAGTTATAAAGGCTGCTACCCTGGAGCCAACAGACAGCTTAAATCACATCCTTACAAGACAAATATTCAATCTTGCAAATTGCTCTTTTATGTCTGTGCACGTGCGCAGATGCACATGCACACACACACACACACACACACACACGTGTGCGCGCGCACACGCGCGCATGCACGCACCCACACACACACACACACACACACACACACACACACACACACACACACACACACACACACACACACACACACACACACACACAGATATATAATCAATCTTCAGTGGAGGCTTGTATTTGAAGTGAGGTCATCTCAATTCTTTATATTGTCTGTCTCGACTAAAGGTGAGGAAGCCAATTCACATCATTCAAAGAGATGAGTCAAGAGAAAGTTAGGGACTATGCAGATTGAGCAAATAAATGTAGATGTCCCTTAAACGGTTCTATTTTGAAAATAGCAGATCTACATGCTTACAAGCATGTAGATCGACTATTTTCACAATTTCTGCCTCTAATATTTGACAATTTGGCCAATGTTTAATTTGTAATTCTAGAGGTATTAAAAAGTCCTTAAATTGTCACTTTAGAAATGTGCATATACCCTCTAAACGTTATGCTGGTTTGTTTACTGTTGAGTGAGAAAACCATGTTGCACATTAAGTTAATCATCTGGGACCCCCCAAAATTATTTAGGGACCCCCCTAGGGTCCACAGTTTGAGAACCACTGCTTTAGAGTGTTGTTTACTAGTCCACCGTTGGCTCCTGGCCTGGGGTTTCTGGATGATAAATGTTACCCCAAAACAAGTTTTCATAACTTGCAGCATGATTTGTGGGGTCAGTGTGGAGGTCCAAGGTTTGATATTCTGGTCCCTGTTAGGGCTGTCACGATTATGACATTTTATGTGACGATTAATTGACAATCAAATAATTGCAATTAATGATTTAATTGTGTTTTCGTCGTTGACAATTAGGCTATACATTTCTATTTGGCTTGTAGACTTTGAAGTTGCACATGGCAGATAGGCCTATACAAAGACATGACTGACATATTTGACAACTTTTATACTTTATATTTTTCATTTTATAAATCAAACTAAGCATTCATAATTTGTTAAAGAATATATGATAATTGCGTAAGAAAACGCTGACATATTTGCCACCCACTGCTGCATCATTTTCTTTAACAGACAAGGCAGTTCTTCAAGAGCAACATGAAAAAATAACTAAATAAATAACATCAATTTATGACAAAATGGTACTCTCTCTTTATTTTACTCCCTGGCTACTGTAGTAATGTACATTTACAAATCTAAAATATCACCCGCCTGACACCATACTTGCACTTGATTGTAGGTAATTCATTAGAAATGGCTTGTTACAAGTAAAAGGCCTATGTTCCAAATGTTATGTTAAGTATTGGCATCAAAATATAACCTACCGGTTCCAAAAGTATAAAGTACAAAACGATGTTTGAAAATAGCAGGTCTACAAGCTCACAACGCGTCAAAATGCTACACGTAGAGTTCTTAACGGGCCTGAAAATTAAGGCCCGGCCCTAACTGGGCCCTAACTGAGCTGGCCCGAGAATTTAGTAATAAAATAATTAAAACATATATTTTCTTTTTTCATTGAGCCCGAGCCCCTACCCGGCCCGACTAATTAGCATACAGTTTAGGCCCTAACCTACCCTAAATGTCGGGTCGGTTTCGGGTATGGTCGGGTTTGGGCAGAATTTGAGAACTCTAGCTACACGTTGTGAGCTTGTAGATCGTCTATTTTCAAATAGCCTATGTGTATGTAAATAGCCTAAAGCCAGTTAGATCTGTAAGGTAGTAAGTAAGGTACTTGAGTAAATGTACTTACTTTACACCACTGGGTGTAGCTACTGTTGGAGTGTTGTTACGGTGAGCCGGAACACGGCCACAGCCCACTTACTTACAGTACAATGCTATATGAGCTATAGCTACATCAAAGCCTGCACTGAACCAATCATTGTACAGAATTCATCCCAAGCGCTATGAGAGACGGGAAACATTTTCTCAGATTAATGTCATACTACAGTAGTTAACCACTTAAAGGACAATTTTGTTTTTTTTTACAACAAGGGTTCATATTTTAGATTGTAATTAGAGAAAAGAAAAGATCAGTGTTAAAATGTTTACATTTACTGCTATCGTTTTAGCAATTTTCTTATTTTGATTTCAGTGGGTGGGGGCATGCATACGTGGCTAAATATGTATTTTTAGATACAATAAGCCCATTCCCAACATGCACTCCAATCTTTCATGGGCAGATGCGACTTATGGGGGCTAGTAGTGTTACGGTAAATAGTAATAAAGAAATCGTTGGCTTATTGTGTCTAAAAATACATTGTATTGTACGCATGCCCCCACCCACTGAAATCAGAATCGCTAAAATTTAATTAATTAATGTAAATATTTTAACACTCATCTTTTCTTTTCTCTAATTACAATCTACAAAAAAACAAAGTTGTCCCTTAAAATCGATATACTGATATACTGTTTTCAGGCCAAGGACCCCTTATTTGAGAGAGAGAGATGAAGCAGGGACCCCCACAACCTTTTCATAGATTTCATATAGTTTCATTGTTTGACAGCACAATCATCAGTGTATTTTGGATTCTGAAATTTGTGTTTTCAGATATTTAACCACTTGAACCGTCAATATTTAATAAACTTGACCTTTCACTCTGTACTTAGTCTGCTCTTTTCACCCTCTACACCAAAGCTCTTTGCCAAAGATAGCCAATCTACAAGCTCACAACGCCTCGCAGCTTGTAAGATCGGCTATTTTTGGCTAAAGTTCTCAGAATAAGGACACTAGGGTTCAAGTGGTTAATGTAAAAAAAGAAGAAAAAACTTTTCTATCACACAAAGATTTGGAGGACCCCTTATAGTAACTCTGAGGACGCCCTAGGGGTCCCGGAACCCCTGTTGAAGACCACTGCTGTAGTGTACTTCATTGAACGGAGTCCCGTAGTGGTCTATAATACTAGGGATGGGACGATAATCGATATTATCGTTTATCATGGTTAAAACACTCTCAATAATAGTATCGTGGAGATTTAAATCTATCGTGAAATTATCCTCCCCCATCCACTGGGATCAATTCACTTTTTTTTTTGCAGAGCTGCATATCTGTCTCAAACCCTTTTATAATTGGTAAAACGGACCTGGAAATAAGAGCTTGTATATCTGCTTTTTTTTTTTTTTTTTTTGGCAACCGTTCCGCCCCAGGATAATGGATGTTGGGAATATTTTGATTATTGAGAATATCGTATATATGTAATTCTTTTTTCTCACAATAATCGTGACAGTAATGTTCATATCGTCCCATCCCTAGTCTATACTATCACTTTGAGATTTGTTTCAAATGTAAAGTGCGTTCCAAATAAAATGCATAATTATTATTTCTAGTCCCGCTCCTTTTCCCCCCCAAATCTATGTATTTAGCTGACAATAGACTACAAGGTGGCAATTTTCACAGAATGTTTGCTCCCTTAATAGGAACGCTTTGCTAGTAGTGTTCATGTGGAAAATGATGGATTCATTGTCTCCACCATGGCATACCGGCCGAAGGTCGTGCACAATATTTTTGCCCCTGTCTGTCCATCCGTCAGCTAATCTCTAGCACCGTTGTACCGATCGGCGGGAAACTTTGCATGCACACATTACATGCCCAGTATAGGCCAAGGAAGATCCTCTGCCCCGAATGTTTTAAATCGGCCTAGTGGTGCTGCTATAACAAGCCACTTCACGTTTTGGCTTTTAACTCTTGTACAAAAAAATATAAACCAAAAAAAAAAAAAACATTTTCCCTCTGGATTCCTTGGCTCGTGACCAAGCCACCAGAACCACGGTAGAGCATTGAAGCAGCTTTAGCCTAGTGGTCAAATGCGTATGCTAATGCTACTGTATACGCCTATAGTGCAATGTTTCTCAAAGTGGATTCCAGGGACTCTGTGGGTTCCTTTATGGGGTTCTAAATTGTTCCATACAAGTCTGTAACTCTGGCAGTATACAAATGGAACCAAATGGACCCGTTCGGGTCCATTTGGTTCCATTTGTACACTGTCAGAGTTAAGAGGCGACCCTGAAATTTGAAAGTTTGAGAAACACTGCCCTAGTGCGCCTGCTCGGTGCCTCGCGGGCCGCATACATTGGTCTATGTACATAAGCCAATTCAGCTACTTCCGGGTGCTTCAAACGCCACTGAGCAACTTTCATTGGAATGAATAACTCGGGGGCTGGGCTGTCCGCTCTCTACAGTATATTCTATGCTCGTGACGCTTCTCCCCATATAGGCCACACCCATTTCCACCTGACAAGAGTTTCAGGGTCCATTTGGTTACATGTGTCCACTCTCAGAGTTACATGGAGGGGTTTACTGTGTGGAAGGCCAGTTCCTCCTCTCTCCTCACGTCTCCACACTGACCTTTGTCCAGTGTGTTTTTACACGTCACTACAGACCTGGGCCGAGTTCCTAAGACACCTAAGACTCTTAACATAGTTTGGGGATCAGGATTATAAGAAATGCTAATTCTAATCCCAACATTTTAACAATTCATTCCTGCTGCTGCTGTATTTTTGTGTTAATTGGAGGCAAATGTAGTGAGAGGACCTATATAGAGTCCATTGGACCTCAGGAGGTGACCATGACCAATTTCTGTGGTCGTATCGCAGGGAAATACTTCTCTTTCCCTCAGCAACAAGTCATCTCTCAGGTCAACAGTGATTCATGGATCCTGTGTTGACTGTACTGTTCTGTGTGGCACACACACACACCCAACCAGGAGTGTCCTGGCTGCGACTGATAGATGGGGCAGCAGTGTTTGTTGTGACATCTAGCTGCTTCATCCTCCGCTGTCATATTTCACATGCGGGGACGACCATCCATTCATTCTTAAAGTACAGCGTCATTGGTGGTCACGTCACTGACCGCAAGGTGTCTCTCTGCCTTGGCCTGACAAAAACACAACGACTTTGTATTAACAGAGCAACTGTTTGGGGTCAGCTGAAGACAGTCCTTTATGTCGTCATCCAGTGATTTTCATATCTTTATATTGGCTACTGTACATACTGTCCATAAATGATGTAGCTAGAAGGGCAACTTGGCCATCTTGAGCCATCTTCAAAACAACAGCGAGAATCCAAAATAGAAGATGAATCTGTAAAGTAAGAAGAGTCATGCTGTAGGTGACTGTAGACACTTATGTATGATAATCACAACGCGTGGTAAGGAGTGAGTACACAATAGCTGGGGTCCTGTCCAGTCAGTGTTCCAGTACTCATGATTGATAGTGGCATATCTGCAACAGATTTGATTTGTGGGTTCACTGAGGGTACACTACACACTGTAGCTGCAAATACTGTATGACTATGTTGTTGAGCTGCTGCCTTGTGTCTGGGTACTTTTGACTTAACCTTGACTTTGACAAAGATGATAGTCTATGGCAGTGGTTTCCAAACGTTTTAGGTCGAGACCCAAAAGAGAACCCAAACTAGTGGAAACAGCAGATCTACAAGCTCACGTGTCGCATTGTGCCATTAGCTATTTTCACTACTTGTTAAACATTTGTTTTTAAATTTATTTTGTTTATTATTTATGAATCAAATTAGAAAAATCATTGGATTGGAACATTTTATCTTTTTGGGGATTTTTTTTTTTTTTTAACTTTGAAACAATAATAATTAAAAACAAAATTTAGGAACCCTAAAATTAAGGGACCCACAAAAATGTGTCCGCGACCCAGTGTTTGGGAATCAGTGATCTATGGCATGTGGTTCTTAAAGTGGGGTCCGTGGACCCCCAGAGCTCCTTGGAAGGGGCCCACTAGGATTGTTTTGTCTTGACCAAAATGTTAATAGTTAGATAGCAGGTTATTTAGCCAGATATTTGTTCATTGTTTGGTATCCTATAGTTTCAATGTACAGATTATTATTTGTATACCGTAATTGCCGGACTATAAGCCGCAGCTTTTTCCCCATGTTTTGAACCCTGCGGCTTATACAACGGTGCGGCCTATATATGTGAACACTTGTTTTTTTTGTTCTAAATTTCGCTGGTGCGGCTTATATTCAGGTGTGGCTTAATAGTCCAGCAATTACGGTAGTAACTGTTTTAGACTGATATAGGTTCTTGGTTTACACATGATCCTAGTTTACGTAGGCACTGCGCTATCTTTCTGCATTTGATCTACAGTATTGGTTTACCTTGCTTACCTAAGTCAGTATGTATAACTTACAGGTTATGAACATCTGCTAAATGCCTAAAAAAGTTAGGGTTCCCCGGAAAAAAATCATTTTGACTGACTTTAACCATTTTAACCCTATGCATCGGCTATGTGAAAATAGCTGCTTTGCTATCGTCAAAGAAATCACACCAGTGCGACGAGACTTAGTTATGGCAACAACCACAGCCGTCGCACCGTAGGACCTGAAATGGACCCATAAATGGTCCATTTGGTTCCAGTTGTAAGCTCTCAGTGTTACAGACCTGTTGTGGTCATTCGGGTCTATCTCTTTGTGTTTCTGGTAATATTATTGTCAGATTTGTATGTCTGTGGCAAAAATATATATTTTTCCAAAAATGTCCACCACACGCCAGCATGGCAATGACCCCTGGTCCATACACGGACAAATGTGTCTGTGGCAAATACTCTGTCTTTTACGGGGGCAAATCTTAGATTTTATTTTTTTACACACCACTATAAGGTTCTTATTTTGATCATAAGACCCAGTTACTGAATGCCCTTTCTACATCATATGCATATCGTTGTCGTCGGGTGGAAACCTCGTATCTCCAAGTTTCAAATGTGTCCGTTCTTACGCAAAACAAAGCCCTGCTTCATCATACGGTTTTGCGGTTTTGGACATACAAGGTTTTCACCCGACAACGACGATATATGGAAGGTTTTTGATCGGTGCTAACCGCTCCTACATCTGGCTTTGGTGTGTGTGTGTGTGTGTGTGTGTGTGTGTGTGTGTGTGTGTGTGTGTGTGTGTGTGTGTGTGTGTGTGTGTGTGTGTGTGTGTGTGTGTGTGTGTGTGTGTGTGTGTGTGTGTGTGTGTGTGTGTGTGTGTGTGTGTGTGTATGTCGTGGGACGCTTAATGAAAGTGCATGGGCTCGCTGAAAACACGCAAAAACAACTAAGACACCTCAGGGCGACATGCGAACTCGCCCTTGGCCATCAGCAGTGATGTATATCGGACCAGTTACCTATAGAGATCCCTGGTACCCATATACAGTATGGAGATCCATGTACTAGTATATGGAGATATTCTGTGAGAGCCCAAACATGCTTACTCAGTTATTTGTTATGTGAAAGTCCTATGACGTCTATGACATCTAACATCATACCCTTTTATGCCCATGGAGATAGGGTCTGTAGAACCAGCCACACAGATATAGGCTGTCTTGGCCATATATGGATTCTGTTAGTGTAGTATGTTGCCGATGTGGCTTCCATATATGGGTCCTGTGGGAAGTCCTGTTAGATATGGGCTTAATATTGATGACATCAGGGAACTCCATATATGGGCATAAAAAGGATTCTGTTAGTGTGACATCACAGTGAAGCCAGAGCGTAATGTCAGAGCACTTGTTGGTGACTTGACTCTCTACACGCCAGAAGTGTAGGGAACGTTAGGAGAACAAGGCGAACGAGGCGCCCGAGCCATTGAGAAAGTGTTACCCTTCTAGAGATGTAAATTTGGGCTGCCGGGCTGCCTTAACTCAAGTCGCAACAACAGAGACAATAACACACTGAACAAAGTCCACTCTGCTTTTCTCCTACCTCTAGAATATCATCTGTTCTAAATTAATAAAGTCCTTAATGTAGTAAGTAAACAACTTCCAAACACAATACGTGACCATTGTGTTGTTTAAATCCAGCACTGCTGGATTAAGAATTGAGTCTTGTTGTCTCTCCAGCTGTAGCATATTAAAACTCGTTAAGAAAGCCTCGTCCATAAGTTTAACAAATAAAAAATAAAATGTATTTCATTAAAGGAGTAGTTCACCCTCAAAATGACTTCTTCTATTGATTACTCACACCATGGAGACTTGAGTTCAACAATATTTTGTTGTTTTTGTTGCTGTCCTAAGACAAAAATTTGATTGCAAGAAATGTACCCTCATTGATTCCGGATGGGGACCCGAATGGATTTGGGTCCCCATCTGGAATCAATAGGGGTAAATTTACTATAATCAAATTTAGGAATGCAACAAATACAAAAAAACAAAACAAAAAAAAAACGTATTGAAATCAAGTCTCCATGGTGTGAGTAATCATTCGAAGAAACATCATTTAGGGTGAACTACTCCTTTAAGATAAGATTTTGTTTTTAAAAATAGTAGCCTACATGTAAAAACCCTTACACTGAATAAACTTGAATAGTGTTTTAATTATAACGTATTTTAAAATGTGTTAAAAAATGGGGGGGGGGGGGGGGGACTGGCATTTTGACTGGCATTTTGGCTGGCATTTCGTCCTCTAAAATGTAATTTCTGTCTACGCCACTGCTACACGCTATGCTGGAGGAAGTAATAAGGATGCATAAAGTTACCTTATAAATTGTGTAAGTCCATTCAAGGTGGGGAAGGTAGCCTATCCTACGGCCAGACCACTGGGGGATATTTCATATTTTGGGTGAAAACCCTGTTGAATTTGAGTGTTCCTGCACTGGCCATCCCCGGATAAAAGAAAAGGCTTGGCCTCTCCAATTATTGGAAGCGCTTCAGTACATGCCCATATATGGGCATGGAAGTTAGGGATTTACAATCCTTTAAGGCCTTCGGTAAGGTGTTCCACATTTCAGTGTATAGCAGAAGAACGAATTTGACCCTTTGTTTGAGTCAACTCTGGGTTGAAGTTGTTGAACGTGGTTTGTGGCGCTGCCTCTGGTGTTGTAATTGTGGACATCCTTGACGTTTTGGAAGTAGTCAGGTACATGGGTATAGTGGTGTAGTGTATCTTGCACACTAGGCCCATTGCAAGATGCTTTACCTTGTCATCTACTTTGAGCCACCCCACACTAGACTGGTGAATAGATTACAGAAAAGGTTACAGAAAAAGTCCATTGAACTCAATGTACTTTGGGGGTTTTGGGTTTACAAAAACGGAAGGGAGGGAAGTAAAGGAAAAGGTCCATTGAACTCATGCAGAACTTTGTGGTATTGTTACTATTTATATTACAAGAAGTAATATCAATAGTAAGACAGAGAGTTCATGTCCCATAGGAATTCAATGGGAAACTGTTTTTTTCTTTTTTTCTTCAAAAATCTCAAAGTATGAAGATTGCTAACGACACAAATACAAGCACACATAACTGTGTAAAGCTGAACAAGTTGAAGTTTGAACGAGATTTTGTGGACTAGTTTTGGGTGCCAAAAGAAGTTGCTGGGGACAAGTAGGCCTATGTGTGAATTAACTCATAAAATAAAAGGCACCGTTCATTTCTTTCACTCACTCACTTTCAGTATATAGAATTTAAGTTATAAAAAATGTAATATTTCAAAAAGTATAAAACTTTATGTTAAAGATATTTGGAGATGAACATTTTGATATGAACTTTTTAATATGAACATAAGTTTAAAGCATTATGTGGACAGTAATGCAAAACTCGGTCCAATATGCTACGTCTTATTTCCTCTGAAATGACAAATAGAACAATATGTAATGATAATTCGGTTGTGTAAAAATAAAACAGGATAGCGGGATTTTTTTAAACAAATTCAAATCCCATCTTGAGTGTGCATGTTTACTTTGAAGGGTCAGCCTCTGCAATGTGGCGTACAGGTGAGCTTTTCTTCATGTCTGTGTCATTTCTCAGGAGCCAATGCAAACCGACCCAAAGCAAATGTCAGTATAGGCAAAGTCTAACTTCGGCTGACAATTGGCTTTTGAAAACATCTTCGACTGTTGCTGTGATTTGCTTTTGTTTTGATTTATTTATATCGTGCTGAACTAAAATTACAAATTCAATTGTGAAAGAGACAGGACACATATATTTGCATCATATAGATTCAAATCTGTCTCATGATGACCTGAACATGTTACCAAATTTTTTGTTAACATTTTTGTTTACAAAAAACAAAACAAGGGTCACAGATGGACAAGTTGGACAGAGGTTTGCAGTCATCCTCAATCCTGTTTGTCTTCCATGTGTTTATTTTATTTTATTTTATTGTATTTATAGCCAAAATGTGTGCTATTTGGAAGTTGTGACCTTGTATGAACCCCGTTGAGCTATAGCCCTTGCATAGCAATCATTCAGTCCTTCTGTCTGTCAGACTCACATCATGAATAACCTATGCATAGATGCGTGTGTACTGAGGCAATAGCCTACTAGGTTATTGCCCAGACATGCGCTTAGGGCGATAGGAGAGAGAGGGTGGGTGGGGTGGGGGTGAGAGAGAGAGAGAGAGAGAGAGAGAGAGAGAGAGAGAGACTTAGTTATGGCAAGAACCATCGCGCTCGCACCGTAGGACCCTAATCGAGTTCTAAAAAATAAAAAAATAAGAAAGAATAAAAATCAATCAATCAATCAAAGAAGAGACGATCGGGACCCTGGCAGAGGGAACACCGGGAGATAGAGACACCTGCAACAGGAGGAGGACGCAGCAACCATCATCCGGAGAATGAGTCGGACGGGCAGCGCGCTGCCGGTGGTGATGCTGAGGAGAGTTGTGCTGTGCTGCACAGTCTGTCTGCTCCTCGCATCCGTCGGCTCTGCCTGCGGGCCCGGCAGGGGGTTCGGAGGGAAGCGCAGGCACCCCAAGAAGCTCACCCCGCTGGCCCTCAAGCAGTTCATCCCCAACGTGGCGGAGAAGACGCTGGGGGCCAGCGGCAAGTACGAGGGAAAGATCACCCGGAACTCGGACAGATTCAAGGACCTGACACCCAACTATAACCCCGACATTATCTTCAAAGACGAGGAGAACACGAACGCCGACAGACTCATGACACAAGTGAGTGAAGTCAGTTCAGACTTTCAGCGTTTAAAAACCTAATAATGATATAATTTATTTTGGGTTCGGTGGTGATCTGAGTGCAGAGAAGTGATGAATGACAGTTGGATTTGAAGCGACAAAAGCAGTGGATCGGTCTCTTTCTTGCCAGTGAACCGTGATGCGGGGCTCCCGTCTCCAGTTGGCTCAACCAGAGCATGATAAATTGAGACGTTCATTAACAGATCGATGGCTGGGGGGTGGCCGCTTCGTTGCGGGTTGCTTTCTATTGGATAGCCTGACGATAACTTTGTCATATCTGCGCGCGTCCCCGTCTATGCAGCGTTCTTTACGCATAGCAAGAAGTGCGCAATACATCCTCTCATAAGAGAAGATGTGTTTAAATAAAATATTCACTAAATTCACCCGTAGGCTAATGATCCTTTTGGTTACCGTACATTAATCTCATATAGGCTACATCGACAAATTGACACTGCAGATGTATGTGTGCGCAAGACGCACACAAGTCTGTCCTGCTATAGCCTTTACTACGGTACGGTGCCCTCGATCTCAAGTCATGCATGCACTCCTATCTATGTCTATTGATCCCATTTACACGCATCTGCTGCTCCGATCAAAGTCGAGTCGTGCACATCGCCTATTCTAAAGTTCAGTCCATTGTGTTGCTTTGCTCCATGCTATTATGTGAGTGAGGAAATTAATTGGGAGAGGTTATAGGGCAAATATCAGTTTTATACAAGATAACAACAGCCCTTTGACAATCCTGATCAGATCGACTTAATTTACATGTTCACAAATTATCTGCCTGTTTTAGCCTATTTAGTGATTTTCGGTTTTGCTTTTTATTTTATGGCTAACCTTCCGAGTGTAGGCCTACTTTTGTCTTAATCAAAAATATGCTAGCAATGACATAACGGATTAGGCCTATATGTAACTGGGGTATTCTGTTTACAAAAGCACAAGGCTTATTGTACAGGAACAGACTACCCCCAAACAACACTACAAACTGTAATGAAAGATGTTGTAAGAGATTTTTTAATAAGTGTTAATTAGTGTGGTTGCCTGACAGGGCAACACACTGTATAGTCCTGGGGAAACTTTATTTTCACCACTAGATATATAAACTTTATTTTCACCACTAGATATATAAACTTTATTTTCACCACTAGATAAACTTTTTTTTCACCACTAGATAAACTTTATTTGTGAATCAGATTGGAAATTGATGGAAATCAGATGCAATTTGAAATTGAAGGGAAAACATTTGAGGAGTGGTGCTAGCTCGAGTATTGGTCGAGCTTCACATGACAGTTAACTTGCTGTAGAATATAGTCAGTTGCATCTCTCTAGTTAACTCTATGTTCTGATAGTAGGTTAAATTAATTAACACAGAGTGTTTGTTCAGCTCTTCAGTAAACAGAAGATACATGTACAGGATGGAATACACATTTTAATCAATCAGGAGAGAGAACTCAAAGAATAAGCAAGTGAAATTGGAACTGGAACACTTTAAGATTTAAGATCTACTGGACGGAATTGGCAACCCTGAAAATGTATCTTCTGTTTACTAAAGAGCTGGAGGGACAGGGAGACCTCTGTTACTGAACAAACCCTCTAGCATATAGCTATGGGACAAATGTTAACAACAAATGTTTTTGTTTTAACCTAAAAAATATCATAGCACCTTTCATTGATAAGCATTATTATTATTATTATTATGAGTTGACCTATGGCCTATTAGTGAGTAGGTCGA
The DNA here is from genome assembly GCF_963921795.1 of Nannobrachium achirus. Classification (NCBI taxonomy): domain Eukaryota; kingdom Metazoa; phylum Chordata; class Actinopteri; order Myctophiformes; family Myctophidae; genus Nannobrachium; species Nannobrachium achirus. Next base: position 30,204,785 of record NC_137814.1, read on the forward strand.
ATCTGCCCATACATGGCCTACTTTAGTCTTGATTTATTTAACAATTTTCACATGTTTACTTAAGTAGGCCTACTCTCATGGAATACAAATACAAGAACGCTCCTATAGTCGACCTATAGAACAACCTATAGTCGGGCCCGGTCAAATCCTGCAACCTCATAATGGTCAGACCTACAAATCCGGTGACCTCGTAATGGTGGGACCGTTTCAGACTCACCAGGTATTTCTGTCCACCAGAACCTACATTAGACTCTCGGGGTATAACCAACAGATAGAGAGATGCCTGCAACAAAGCAGAAAGCCCGCAGCACTCCAATTTAGATACAGTCTTTTCGGTGCACGGCTCAAAAGAACATGCGAGGTGAAGAAGTTGTAGATGGTCGAAACGCGTCCGTTTTGAGCCTGTTGTGAGGTAAATAAAACTTTTAAAAAAAAGGAGATTCCTTGAGTGCTGGCAACTTCTTCACCTCGTATAACCAACAGATAACTATCAGAATATAGAGCTAACACTTATTTTAACAACAAAAAAACTATCTTTAATTACAGTTCGGAGTGTTTGTAGACTGTTCCTGTAATAAGCCATGTCACTTTTTAAACAGAATACTCCAGTTAAGATACAGTAGGCCTAATCCTTTTGTCAGTGTTAGCATATTCTTGATTAAGACAGTAGGTCAAATCAGTGCATACATGGACTTTGGCCGAGACTCTGATTTACGTTTCTGTCCCTATGGGGACTTATGACTGGCACTGAGTCGGCTGGAGTGGACTTGCCTCTCGTGGCTCAAGTCCGCTTCAGACGGCACAACTCTGTCTTTTTGACAGTTTTTGCCTATCTAGTAAATAACTTAATATAAGGAACTGTAGTGTACTCTCACCAAGCGGGCCTAGTGTTCTGCCTCGCTGGTGCTGACTGTTCTCACCAAGCGGGGCGCTTGTACAAAGCGTTCAGACTATAGGTTGCTGTTCAGAGCGTTCCGAGTATTTTCAGGTTACAATTTTTTCCCTTGAGTTTTGGAAAATATGTAAATTGGCCATCCTGTATGACTCGGAACCTGCAGGTTACCTTAAGATTTAACTTTTCCACTATCCGGAAAACGGAACAGGCTAAATGAAAATGGCACTTAATGGCATAGGATAGGCCTTTTAGGCTTTACTGGAGTTATAGTTAAGAACAAACTAGTTTTGTAGGCCTAACACGTTTCTTGGGATTTTCTCAAAGGGACTGAATTGAATGAAACATGAAATCCGGTTGATAACTTAATTTAATAAACTTTCAAATCAGAGGACGAATCAGACACCATTATGCCTATATAGTCATAATCAGTCAATAGTAGTGGTTTTCAACCACTGGTCTGTGGACCACCAGTGGTCCTTGAGGAGATTCCAGGTGGTCCCCAGCTAAATGATGAAGAGTTGATAACCAAAGGACCATTATAGAGCTCAAATGGCAAATAAATAATGGAGCTTGATATGAAGAGGGTTGAAAACCACTGGTCTATTAGGGCAGGGGTTCCCAAACTTTTTTGTCTCAGGGCATCCCATGAATATTTTTTTAATCCGAGGCAACCCTACATTATAATTTTCACTCCCAGCACCTTATATTTATAGCATATCGTCGTTGTCGGGTGGAAACCGTATGTCCAAAACCGTTCGTTTTGTATTTATTATCTATAAAATTTACTAAACTAGTGAAAACAGCAGATCTACAAGCACACAATGCCTCTCATCGCGAGGCGTTGTGTGCTTGTAGATCGGCTGTTTTCACTAGTTTTGTGTGACAGTCTTGTATGATGAAGCAGGGCTTTGCTTTACCAAAAGACTTACACATTTGAAACTTGGAGATACAAGGTTTCTGCCTGACAGCGACGATATTTTAGTGATTATGTTGCGAGGAAAACGTTGAGATAATAGCCATTTTGGTTAGAACTGACTGAAAATAACTTTGTACTTCAAGTTTAAAATGATACTAAATATAAGTGTACAAATAAATTCCAAATATTATCAAATGATCTCACGGCACCCCTGGGTGCCCCGTCACCCACTTTGAAAACCCCTGTATCAGGGATCCCGTTGTCTGAATGTGACGTGTCTCTCCCCCCCTCTTTCAGCGGTGTAAGGACAAACTGAACTCTTTGGCTATTTCAGTCATGAACCAGTGGCCGGGGGTCAAGCTCCGGGTCACAGAGGGCTGGGACGAGGACGGCCACCACTCAGAGGAGTCCCTCCACTACGAGGGCCGGGCGGTGGACATCACCACCTCCGACCGCGACAAGACCAAATACGGCATGCTGTCCAGGCTGGCCGTGGAGGCCGGGTTCGACTGGGTGTACTACGAGTCCAAAGCCCACATCCACTGCTCCGTGAAAGCAGGTCATTATTGCTCCCATACCATAGCCGTATACTGAAATGGCTTCTAGGTCAGCTGATTAAGCTATATTGTGGGGAGGCTAGGAGGCTACCAGTGGTGGAAAGTAAATAAGTTCATGTACTTTTTTCTTTTATTTTTTACTTTACTCAAGTAAAGTAAAAAAAGAAGAAAAGAAAAGCATTTTCAATGCTTTTACTTCTTTTACTTCTGCTCCACTACATCTCAGGCTGGACTCGCACATAAAAAGCACCTTGACTCACACATAAAAAGCACGGTACTTTTGTGTAGTGATGCGCGGAAGCAGGGATTGAACCCGGGGTCCCACTCACTAGACCAACACACAACCCGTCATGCCAATAGGGCTGAGCCCAATAGGCAGGGCTGTTGTGCGCTGGGTCTTGGCTGTAATAACTATGGGGGCCACATTCGCTTTACCTGGGGGAGGCGAGGGGTAAAGCAGCTTCAATTCATTCCCTATCAAAGTCACATGGTTTTGAAGAGGCTGCCTGCTTTAGGCCTCCCCAGGTAAAGCAAAGGTAGCATGCTTTTTATGTGTGAGTCCAGCCTCAGAGGCAAATATTGCAGTACAAATATTTGTAGTACAATATTGAAAACTTGAAAACTTTAGTCACTAGTTACTTTGTAGATCTTTATTATTATTATTAAAGATCAAATCAAACCAAGCTTTATATAGCACATTTAAAACAATCAACATTGACCAAAGTGCTGTACACAGTAAAATCAAAGCATAAAAAAAAGAAAGAAACAAACAAACCAAAAAACATTATGCATGTGAACCCCCATAGCATCAAAATTCAATTCAAACCATGCACTAACCACTTTAGCCATTTGAAAATAACTTGTCTACACACAACACAACACAACACAACACAACGCTTTGTGAGCTTGTAGATCTAAAAGTGAATCTTAATGCCAATACTTTTGTACCTTTACTCAAGTACATTTTAAATACCAGACTTTTACTTGTACCTGGGTATTTCTAGATTGTGGTATTGATAGTTTAAGTAAAAAGGGTCAGTACCTTTTCCACCACTGGAGGCTACTGGAAGTCTTCAACTTGAGGCACTGCTGATGATAAATGAGATGATGGTAGTGATAGTGGTGACGACGACGATGATGATGATGGTGATGATGATGATGATGTAGCAGTGTATTCATCATTATCAGCAGTAGCACCATCACCACAACTACTGATGTGAAAATATCCTAGTGATAGTTAATTGCGACCGTAGGTTGCAGATTAGTATGTGAACGGTCACAGATTGACTGTATGTATGTGTAAGTATCTTTGTCACTCCTGACACTGTGGTTCTATGGGTTTGTCGCTCTGACATCATGCTCTGATGTCACTGTGATGTCAGGGGAACCACTCTAACAGAATTGGTTTGCCACTCTGACATCACGCTCTGACTTCACTGTGATGTCAGGGGAACCACACTAACAGAAACCCTTTTATGCCCATATATGGAGTTCCCTGATGTCATCAATATTAAACCCATATCTAACTTTCTGACTTCATATGGGAATGCCCATATATGGAGGCCACATCAGCCACATACAGTACCACACTAACAGAATCCATATATGGCCAAGACAGAAGGCCAAGACGGCCCATATCTGTGTGACTGGTTCTACAGACAGGGATCTCCATGGGCATAAAAGGGATTGTATTCATGTCAGATGTCATAGACGTCATAGGACTTTCACACAACGAATAACTGAGTAAGCATGTTTGGGCTCTCACAGCTTATCTCCATATACAGTACATGGATCTCCATATATGGGTACCAGGGGTCTCCATATATGGGTGACTGGTCCGATATACATCACTGGTCAGATGGCCAAGACATGGCGCGACCTCGCCCTTTAGGGCGCTTGTCGCCCTGAGGCGTCTTACTAGTTAATAGTAGATATAGTACAGTATATGTGGGACTGCAGTAAAATATTAGGCCTTACTATTTTTTCCTTCTCAAAACAATCTGCTTCCTCATGACATAAAAAACACTTCTTTAACTGTCATTGTGTTTTCTGCGTCCTTACAGAGAACTCAGTGGCAGCCAAATCGGGAGGTTGTTTCCCCGGCTGGTCCTCTGTGATCCTCGCAGACGGCAGGACCAAACCCATGAAGGACCTCCGGCCGGGGGACAAGGTCCTGGCTGCAGACCGGAGAGGAAACATCGTCTCCAGTGACTTCATGCTGTTCATGGACCGCAACGTCGGCACCAGGCGAGAGTTCTACGTACTGGAGACCGACGAGCCGCGCAGGAAACTGACCCTGACGGCCGCACACCTTGTTTTCATCACGAGTGGCAACGGCACCGACGGGGGCGAAACGAGAGCCGCCTTTGCCAGCAACGTGACGCCAGGACAGAAGGTACTGGTTCTGGACGACGATGCCGGCATGGACCGCCTGGTAGCCGTCACTGTGAGACGGATTTACGTGGAGGAACACGAAGGCTCTTACGCTCCGGTGACGGCGCACGGAACCGTCATTGTGGACCGGGTGTTGGCGTCTTGTTACGCCGTGGTGGAGAACCACGCTTTAGCACACTGGGCCTTCGCCCCGGTGCGTCTAGGACACACATTCTCATCGCTGCTGGGGACTTTGAGGGATTTGGGAAGTGCGCATCAGGGAGATGGGCTGCACTGGTACTCCGACCTTCTTTATGGGATGGGAACCTGGCTTTTGGACAGCGGGTCGTTCCATCCACTTGGGATGTCACAAAGTTGAGTCCAGGTTCAGGAACTATTCATCTATCTGTCCGAGAAAGGAGAAAGTCTGATATTAAACTTTGCTATGGTCATGATAGGGTTAAGACTGTTTATCTGGGACTGGGTCTGGCCAGGACAGAAGCCGTTTAAAATGTTGTTTTCATTTTCAGACACTGAAGCCCTCTTTCTCCAATGGACATTGTATTGACGACGAATAGCCTATAAGATATAGCTTGTATATCATAAATTGTCATAAATTTATATTTCTTTATTTATTATCTTCTGTATGCTTACAGAAAGGCAGGAAAGTGTTCATTTTATAGTGGCCTGGTGGTATATAAAAGATGTAATATTTTTTGAGCGTTATAGCGACTAAAATGTGAATGATTCATGTCTACTGAATGAATGAGGAGAAAATGTGATAGTTATAACTGATTGTTAGGGCCTTATATTTTCATGGATGGATATAGAGTATAATGTCAATAAATTATATTTTTTATACATTGAAACGCGCCCTCAATCTACTAAGTGGTCTTAGGAAATATTTAGCAGTCATTGGGTCATTTTGGTATGAGAGCTACTGTACCAGGCATAGAGCCCACCTTTCAATTCTCCCTAAATGCTTTATAATACTGTCTGACTCGAGGCATACAAAACGTTCTCGCGTCATTGGATTACACTGACAAACAACGTTGGTTGCGTCTGGGAGGATTGTAGAAACTGTCATGCTTTGTTGTCGGAGCAGTTTGAACGTGGTACTTCCAGTAGTGGAAAAAGTACTCACATTTTATACTTAAATAAAAGTATAAATACTTCAATTTAGAAATACTCCGTTAGGGTGCCCACACACCAAAATACCTAGAGTGGAATCCGCCAATGCATTTCAATGAGAATGGAGCGTTTTTTTGCCAGTAGAGGATTTTTGCAAAAAAACGCTCCATTCTCATTGAAATGCATTGGCGGATTCCACTCTAGGTATTTTGGTGTAAGGGCACCCTAAGTAAAAGTCTGGAATTCAAAATGTACTTGAGTAAAAGTATGAAAGTATTGGTATCAAAATATACTTAAAGTTAAAGTGGTTAATGTATGTTTTATAATTTAATCATTTATATCTACAAAGTAAACTAATAACTAAAGTTTTCAAATAAATGTAGTAGAGTAAAAGTACAATATTTGGATCCGAGATTTAGTGGAGTAGAAGTAAAAGTATTGGAAATTGGATGTACTCAAGTAAAGTACAAATACCTAAAAAGTTTACTTAAGTACAGTAAATCTACTTAGTTACTTTACACCACTGGGTACTTCATAGCCTATAGCAGTGGTTTTCAAAGGGATGGCCTGGAGACCCCCAGGGGGGCTTGAAGGGGTTCGAGGGGGTCCCAAAGCTGCTAAATGAGGAGTAACTTAATTTAACTATAATTCACTAAGTAGAATACAAGAAATCTATGGCTTACTATCTATGAATCTATTTTTCATGTAGAACTATGACATTTAATTATGACAGACATACTTAGATAGACTGATCAATCTTTATTGATTCCGAGGGAAATTCAGCTCCACAGTATAGACATAAACACAGATACAGGTATAGATAGGTATAGTTGACCCAAACAAAAAAGTAGCAATGTAACAATATTTTAAGTAAAGTTATATACACACATCCTGGGATTCGAACTCAGGTCTCCAGAGTGGAAAGGCACTCACCCCCCTTTTGACCTCGCACGCACGCACGTACATGCATACTAGGGCATTCACTAAATATTCGAATATTCGAATATCAAAGTCACTATTCGACGTTGTTCACCGAAGTCGAATATTCGCTTATTTTTATTTATTTTTAATTTTTTGTTTTCTCTTTAAAAAATATATACCGGTAGTTTATAAAGCTTGGCTTGATAGGAAGTCATAAGAATGAGTTGTCAATGCCCCTGGTGGATGAATTTGTTAATGCTCTATACCAGGGGTTCTCAAACCTAGGCCGTGACCCCCAAAATAAACATATTTGAACTGGGGACCCCCACCCTGACAAGCACTTGGAATTGTAGGTATTACATTTAATGTGACTCGATTCCGTAGATAAATATTGTGAAAATAGCAGATCAGCTATTTTCACAATGTTCGCCTCTTGCTTACTTAATATTTGACAGTCTGGCCAGTCCTGTAGAATATTCGACTATTCGAATACTTTGAGGTCGAAATAATTCGAATACTAAAAATCACTATTTGTGAATGACCTAGTACATACATATTGTACATACATACAGTAAGTAAGTAAGCCTTGCCGAGCCATGAGGCCCATAGGGCAGGAGCCTATCTCAGCTGTGTCTCTAGGGTGAGGCAGCTGGATGTACAAGTACACCGGCACCCCCTGGACATGACGCTAGTTAGTATGTCGCAGGGACTTACCCCTTACCCCCAATCCAACATACATACAGTATATAGGCATAAACCTACACACACACACACACACACACACACACACACACACACACACACACATAAAAATAAAAAAAAAGGGTTTAAATGATTTTGTTTTTGCTCCTCCTACCACCTAAACATCACCATTGGATCCTATTGTTTAGTATTACAATGCCATTGGCCACGATATTTGCATATAAAACATTACATTTCCTCTCCAAAATACTCATACAACATCGTCTGACCGGTAAAACAAATTAATAGATAAATATAGGCATACAGATCATGAAAAGATAGGCCTATAGAAATGGGGAAGTATCCCATCATAGTCAATGTGGGAGTTTGTGACATGAAAATGTTGAAAACTCCTGGCCCTACAACCTTATCCCAGTGCTCTTGCTTGAATGCCCTGTGTCACCATTCCATCCCGAGAGAGGAATAGAGTGCCTTTCAGAGAGAGAGAGAGAGAGAGAGAGAGAGAGAGAGAGAGAGAGAGAGAGAAAACATCAAAAACAAAGAGTGTATTGTCAAACTCAACACATTCAAAGTACTCACAGGTAGCACATCCCACCAAGATGGCATATAGTAGACTCACATTGTGGCATGCTCTGATGAAGATACGACTGGCAAACACCAGTGTCTCACAAAATGTGTGCCATGCCATCAATAAATTAAAATGCAAAGAATGTAATCTGTGAGTATTCTGCTTGATGTGTGGAGTGTGCTACTATTTTCAGCATTACCCTTGTAGCCTATTAGGTATGGTATGGGGCAGTGCCCAGGTTATCAAGGGAACGTTTCCAATGCAAGGCTGCTTCCCACAACAAACCTGTTATCAAGTTGGGGAAACTCATCTGTTTTTTTTGACACATGCATTAAAAATCCATTTGTACACTAAGGATTATATAGGTGACAACAAGAGGTCAACACAAAAAGCTAACTTCACAAAATAGCCTTCTACCGCCACAAAAATCAAGATTTGATCCAAAGCAAAAGCTGACAAAAAAACATTGGTTATAGCATGTCAAAATGTATCATGGTAAAACACACTCTGCACTTCTGGACCATTCAAACTTTGGTGCAAGTAGAGCCTCTAGTGGTCGCAAAGGCCACAGCATTTATTTGTTCATTTATTAGATTTAGCTGAGACTCATTCAAATTGTCCGAATAAGGCCAATCCTCCAGGCATACCAGTAGCATATTGATCAGGCCTTGCTTATTTGAATCCTCAAATCCCTGGTCATATTTACCCCCCAAAAAGAATGTGATATGCTGATTACACCCAGGGATGAGTCACATTTTTAAATATATTTGTCCTAATAGGCCTATATATTTAACCATCTTGTCTTATGTAATCAATTAATCCATCTATCTGTCTGTCTATAATGAGTTTATAATGTTTTGCTGTAACCAAGTACACTTGCAAGGTAGGGACGTAGTAGTAGGGGAGGGGGAGTGTGAGAGAGAGAGAGGTCAAATAGCTGATGCTTCTGTGTTTTGGTACACTTCTAGGTTTCATACCTGATGCGTACTGTACCAGAGCACTCCAGAGAGTCCAGACCACTTTTCCCAAGTGGATCCTGGTCTGGATCCCAGTCCCTGGTGTGAATCCACCCTTTGTGGTATATGCGCTCTACCAGGTGAGGGCACCCCATCGGGGCACCCCAAGAATGAGAGCTACATTTCTGCCAGTATATGGTTATGGTGATTATCGTTTCTATACCATGTGACATTTTGTGCCTTTCAAATTCTTGGTATAATAATAATAATAATAATAATAATAATTTATATCAATTATATATTATAGAATAGAGATATCTGATGCACCAATACAACCAATGGCTGAAGTTAAAATCCCAGAAAGGCCAACAGTTAATGTTTAAAGGCCAGAATAACCAGAAGGTGGTGCCATTTACTAAATCGGGGAACAACATAGGCTAAGCTTGATGCAGCAGATATCTCACAGCATAAGTGTAACATACACCTCATATAGCAAGTTCCATAGCCTACATTCATTGTATATGTCTGCAGTGTTATAGGTTATAGGAAGCAGATCTGAATCTGAAGTGAATTATGTCTCATAAAGACAAACTGAAAAGCACAGCAGAAATTGTTTGATTTGAGAAGTGTTGCTTTTACCTTTGCAGGAACAGGACAAACTGCATCTTTGGTGCATTCATTTATTTTATATTTGACAGTTTGTTGGCCTTTAGCCAATAACCAAGACTTTGTATTCCTTTGAGTCTGAGAAGATAGAATTGAAATAATTTAATTCATGTTGTGATTAGCCAGGTTACATTGCTTCCCCAACAGCAAATCCCAACATAATGTACCTGTATACATTGTAGACAAAGCAGAAGTTATTTATTTGTATGCGTTTGACTTCATTTCCCCATCCAATCCCTGTTGTCCGTTTGCGCATTGCAACGAGAGGTGGTTGTAGCTTTGGGGGTTAAAGAGATGTGTTTTCACAGTAGATTGCTCCCTGATCGTATCAGACGTCAACCTTGGTGTCAGTCCTTAACAGCCCCAGACTCTGAAGGCAGGAGCGCACAGCGCACGCAGAGGCCACTTTGACCCGGCTGGGTGGATCTTAGCGCCGTCAGCAGGTTTCTCACTACAGGATGCTTGGCAGTTGATGGAAAAAGCCCTTCAATTGACTCAGAACAACAGACAGGCTGGAGTGGGTCCCAGCATCCTCCATCCTCCCCTATAAACCCCTGCCAAGCTTTCTTTTCTTTCTCTTTCTTTCCTTCTTTCTTTCCTTCCCTGACCTCTTCTTTCTGTTCTCTATATCTGTTAGGCTCTGTTCCCTCGTTCTATTCCTTGCTCCCTCCCTCCCTCCCATCCCTCTCCTACCTCTCACCTCCCATACAGTGTACCCTGTGCCTCCTCTCCCCAGTTATTTGCTCTGTACCCCCTTTAACCCCATGTCTGCCCTTCCTCTCTCTCCTTCTCTTCTTTCTTATAGCCATTATTTTACCCCCTCTCTCCACACACACTGTGTCCTTTCAGAACCTCTGAGCAATGGCCCCTGTCCACATACCAAGCTCCTCCAAGGACAGGTGAGATAACCATCAGTAAATAAATACTTGCCACATACCACTGTGGTTGAATCGTTAAAAAGGCGTAGGACCAGCATGTTATGCTCCAAGTACACCTTTCACACACTTCCAAATGTGGTCATCTCTGTGTTAAAACATAAACATTCCATTCACTTATGCCACTTATATCTGTGAACTGGTTCTGTGACTGTTTGATTGGCATGTATGTGCTTGACCAGATTATAATGTAATAATTGCGACCGTCAGGTCGCAGTTTAGTATCAAAACCTCCACCGGCCGTCCGTCCGTCCGTCCGTCGGTCACACGTCACACCTTTGCCCTGCTCATATCTCCGCATCAGTATGACATCACACTGCTTGGTGTGTGCCGTCAGGGTCATTTGTGTACGGTGTGATGTCATACTGATGTCAGCAGTGTGATGTCATACTGATGTCAGCAGCTATGTCTCTATATATGGAGTTATATGTTGTTCGTGTCCAAATATGGGGCTTGTGAGGTCAGACTTAGTGAGATTCGTCGGTTATCTCCATATATGGAGGGAGAACCAGCTTATGAGCCGATGAGTTGTGTCAGAGTCGAGATCCTGCTTGCATCTAATCTGTCGGTAGATAATGCCGGTCTTATATAAGGGTCATTTGTGTACGGTGTGATGTCATACTGATGTCAGCAGTGTGATGTCATACTGATGTCAGCAGCTATGTCTCTATATATGGAGTTATATGTTGTTCGTGTCCAAATATGGGGCTTGTGAGGTCAGACATGGTGAGATTCGTCGGTTATCTCCATATATGGAGTGATGTGTTGGTTATCTCCATATCTGGAGATTCAACCTTCAACGATTTTGACATCTTGTTACTAATCTGTCGGTAGATAATGCCGGTCTTATATAAGGGTCATTTGTGTACGGTGTGATGTCATACTGATGTCAGCAGTGTGACAGGAGATAAGCGACCAACGGTCGCTTATCTCCCGATTAGGGAGTCTTACTGGTAATAATACATCAGACTTATATAGCGCTTTTCAAGGTACCCAAATTCGTCGCTTTGCAAAACAATATAAAAAAAGTAAATAAACAACTTTATTAAGAGAGAAATTTAAAAGGCTAAAATTAGCAGAACAAAGCTAAGATTAAAATAGCACAGAGGGAGAGTAGAGTTAAGTGGGGAAGACAAGACTAAAGAGGTGGGTTTTGAGGGAGGCTTTGAACATGGCAAGGGTGGGGTAAGCCTACACTTGCCATGGCCATGTAGTCACTGTTTTATTAAGACACTGACAACAGATGTAGGCCTAGCATGAAGAGTGTCCACCGTGTCTAGCCTGGTTTAGGCTGGCCCGGTGCATCTCAGGAATAGGACTTGAGTATGCTGAAGGAAGGTATGGAGCAAACACGGACTGTTTAGGCCTTTTTATCAGTTACAGGGTGCAGGCAAGAGTGCCACACTTTGCACACACACCCCTTGGATGGCAAATCACAACCTCCAGCTCTGATTTCTCACATGGCCCTCTTCTAGCTCCACAATCAGGCCAACTTTTGCTAAACACATTTTTGGACACTGCTCCTACAGATTTTGGCCTAAAATCACGCAAAGCGGTACACAGTATCTCTAAAGTCATGTCATCAACATGGATCAGTTCCCATATTCCCTCCTGATTGGCTATGATTGCCTTCTAAAGTTTGTGTATACGACGTAACGGTAGCTTATCTCCCGATCGGGGAGTCTTAGTGGTTTAGAGTATGGGCGTAGCTTTGTCCATCTCCTTTTTCTATGGTTGTGACACAAACACACGTGTGTGTGTGTGTGTGTGTGTGTGTGTGTGTGTGTGTGTGTGTGTGTGTGTGTGTGTGTGTGTGTGTGTGTGTGTGTGTGTGTGTGTGTGTGTGTGTGTGTGCGCGCGCGCGCGTGCGTGCGTGCAAGCATGTGTGGGCATTGGTGTTATCTTGTTAAAGCTATTTCAGATAGTATTTTATGCTGTAGCATAAAAAAATTCTTTCTCTTTCTCTCTCTCTCTCTCTCTCTCTCTCTCTCTCTCTCATATCCCCCCCTCTCCCCCCCATCCCTCTGGGTCCTGTTTGTGTGTGTGAGCTGCTGGGCCGGTGGTCTGCTGCCCATCTGCCAGGCCCAGGCTGTGCTCCCTTGCGCCCTCTCCTCCCCCTATTTACCTAGCCAGCTACCAAGAGCCCTGCTAACTGCTGAGACAACCAATTTAGACTGCCTCCCCTTCATGCTGCCTGCGGGGAACGTTTCTATTTGAGGATCACATTCCTGGAGGTTGTTTCGTCCACTGTAGCCGAAAACACGTACAGTAAATCAGGAGTAGTTCACCCCCTTATTTTCTTTCAATTAGGTTACACACCCCATGAAACCGTACATTTGTGGAGATTGTTTTTGTTGCATTCCTGAGCCAATAATTTGATGACCGGCCTCAAAGAGTAGGCGACTCAAAATGTCAAGAGAACGGTGACTCCTTATTGTATATGCAGTGGTGGAAAAAGTTCTCACATATTTTACTGAAGTAAAAGTATCAATACTGCAATATAGAAATACTATATTTCTAATTAGAAATTATATTTCTGGTGTTGTAATTGTGAACATTCTTGACATTTTGGAAGTATTTTGTCAGGTACATGGGTATCTTAGTGGTGTAGTGCAGGGGTCTTCAACAGGGGGTCTGGGACCCCTTGAGGGTCCTCAGAGTTACTACAGGGGGTCCTCCAAATCTTTGTGTGATAGAAACCTTTTTTGTATTAACCACTTGAACCCTAGTGTGAGAACATTAGCCAAAAATAGCAGATCTACAAGCGCGAGGCGTTGTGAGCTTGTAGATCGGCTATTTTCGGCAGAGAGTTTTTGATTATAGGGGAAAAAGAGCAAACCAAGTACGGAGTGAAAGGTCAAGTTTATTAAGTATTGACGGTTCAATTGGTTAAATATCTGAAAACAAATTGACATGAATCCAAAATACACGATGAGTGTGCTGTCAAACTGTGAAGACCCCTGGTGTAGTGTATCTTGTATACATGGTAGGCCCATTGCAAGATACTGTACAGCTTCCGTGAGCCACCCCACGCTTAGAAAGTGATTAGCCATAAGGTGAGCCCGAGATCGAAGGTTAAGCTGAAACCTAATTAGTTTGTTTTGGGCTGTTTGGACTGGAGCCTTGTTTTTAGGGCCTTTGAGGCATCACGTTACCATACGTGGACTACATAGTCAAAGAGGGGATGAATGAGTGTCTTCAATACATTTTTTCCAAAAAGCGGGGTGATCCTCTTTACAAAAAGTTGATGTTTTTCACCAAACGTGAATGAAGGAGAAGCATCTTTAGATGTAATTATAATCATTATAAAATCATATAGGCCTATATATGTGTGACAGGGGCTAAAGAGCCAGGTGCAGGTGTGGGATCTACAGCACACTGTGCTTTTCTAGACCAGACCTTGGTTGAGCTTTTGTTGATTAGACAGTAATGTAAACAGCACAAGTTACTGTCGGACAGTTGGGCTAAAAGGATAACGAAAAAAGTCCATCAATTCATCAATGTTCACATGGTTGCTCACCCTGCTTCGGGGAAATGCTGAAGTAATTACTTAAGTCTATGGTAGGTATCATTCACATCCTTAATTGCACACTATTAAGTCCAGACATCTTGCCTGAACCCAAGAGATTCAAAGGAATTCATGCAGAAGCCTTCATTGAAATGGATATTGTTTTTATTCAGTTTCCTTTGACTTCTATATTTATTTTCATATTATTACATTTTGTGTACATTGAGTACAGGATGAATTTACTGACTAGATTACTAAAACCAGCCCTTATCTGTTCTTATTATTAGTAATAGTTCTCTTACCACTGGCTGTCTTCCAGATTAATTTAAACAAACCAGCATTTAACCCACGGGCGTCTGTCGGTCACAAGGGACCGTGTGCAAGAATTATTGTGGGCCCCCCTACTCATAATAATTTATTGGAGGGGGAGGGCAATTATAATTATTATTGGAGGTGTCACAACCCCTGCAGTCCCCCAGGAAATTCTACATATGGCGTGATGTGCACCTTGCGTTAATTTCCCATTATTCCCATTTCATCAGTCTACACTGGCTTTGTATAAGATTCTACGTTCTTTTTTAGGTCAAAGATTGCATTTTGACCTTTCATCTCATATAGCATGGGTCTTCAACAGGGGGTCCGGGACCCGTAGGGGGTCCTCAGAGTTACCACAGGGGGTCCTCCAAATCTTTGTGTATAAATAGAAACTTTTTTTCTCCTTTTTTATATTAACGATTTGAATTTTGAACCCTAGCATCCATATGCCGAAAATAGCAGATCTACAAACTCAGCTATTTTCGGCAAAGAGGTTTGGTGTAGAGGGGAAAAAGAGCAGACTAAGTACAGAGTGAAAGGTCAAGTTTATTATGTATTGACGGTTCAAATGGTTAAATATGTGCACAAATTGACATGAATCCAAAATACACTCGTGCTGTCAAACAATGAAACTATTATGGAATCTATGAAAAGGTTGTGGGGGTCCCTGTTTCATCTCTCTCTCAACTAGGGGTCCTTGGCCTGAAAACGACCCCTGTTATATAGTGATAAATCAAGGTCAACGATAACAATAATTGGATATGCAGCCAAATTGAACACTATTAGCAACAGGGGGGCCCCCTGCTGTGGGGGCATGTGCATCGCATGCGGAGGTGTCAGACCACAGTCAGATGCCACTACAACAGCCAGGGGTGTCGCACCAAATTCTGGGCCCTGGGTACAAGGATTCACTCCGGGTCCCCCGTGAATGTTCTTCATAGGGGGAGGGGGGTTTAACCCATTTAGACTGGGAACGCATTATTTTGTGCTTTAACTATTGAAAAATAGCAGATATACAAGATCACAGCGTGGCACCGAGTGCCGTGCTGCGAGCTTGTAGATCTGCTATTTTTGAAATATCGTGAAAATTTGTGAAAGTCTTTGAATATTTCATATCCTTCTAAGGTTTTTTGAAAAACCTATGTTTCTATGTCAGTGGTGCTCAAACTTTTTCATGTCAAGGACCCCCAAAATTATATGTATTTGGCCACGGACGCCCATCTCAAAATATTTCGTTCCAGGGACCCCCCAGAAGCCAAATTTGAGTTACAAATGTTTGCTCAAAAAATACAAATTTTCAAAGATTTGCACACATTTTCCTGACTTTTCAAAAATAGCAGATCTACAAGCTCGCAGCACGGCACTCTGTGCCGCGCTGCAAGCTTGTATATCTGCTATTTTTCAATAGCTAAATAATTAAGGCCCATCCACCTTAGGCCCTAGTAACTCAGTCCCACTTTTCCCCCCCTTGTGACGCCCATGGATACATTGACTACAACGGCCCTAAGGGCCCTTTCACACATTTGCTTCAAACGTGTCCGATGTGTCATCTTCCCTGTTCACTTCCATTCTATGGGAGCAAAGAGGAGGAGCATCCATTCCCTTGTGCTGCCGTGACGGCTTTGAAGTGTGTGAAGTTTGACACATGTGAAGCGTCTTTTGCCAGCCATTCCGCTCGTAGTTCTCTTTCAGTGAGCCAGGAAACACTCCCAACATTAAGTCCAAAAACTAAACACACCAACTACCGCCCTGCAAACACCACATGGGGAATTGACACATCTGAAGTCTCGGTTTGCGTTGGCTACGATGCGTATGAAGCGCATGTGTGACGGTGCCTTTAGGCAACAAAGGCTCTATGCAACTTCTAAAGGTGGATGAAAAGAATGAACCATGTGAGAGGAGAGATAGTTCACTCAGGTTTTCTTCATCAACCCAACACTGAAAATATACACACATTATATTTGATGACGATGTATGGATGCTGCTGCTGCTTGACCAAGAGTAGCTATATGGAATGGAAAAGTAATTAGACCCCTATTTTTCATTTTCCCTCTTAAAATTGCTAAATACATGTCACAAATACTTAGTTTCCATACAATCGATTATTTTCATTGCAAAACGATTCGATACAGGTTATTTGCGTTGTAAAACGATGCGATACGATATAAAAAGCCAAACGGTTGCAAATCGATATAGTAGATCGGGAGAGTGTTTTCTGCTGGTGTTTCAGTCCGAGTGTATCAAAGGGTGCGTTCGGAAATGCGCACTGGGTGTGGTTAGGGTTAGGGGTTAGGGTTAGGTTTAGGCATAGTTTTACTGAGGTTAAGGTTAGGGTTAGGGTTGAGTTTAGGCATAGTTTTACTGAGGTTAGGGTTAGGATTAGGGTTTGGGTTTAGGCACTCACTACACTGAACACACATCCGGTGCGCATTTCCGAACGCACCCTTTGATACACTCAGACTGAAACACCAGTAGAAAACACTCTCCCATAGTAGATCATTGATAATTAAATTTGATTTTTTGATTCAGTTACTATATCATTACACCCCTAGTGTTATGTAATAACTTCTCAAAGCACGTGAAAACCCATCTCAAACCTCTTACAGAGTTACGAAGCCACGTAAACTGCCCACCATGTGAACGCCTATACCTTACATAGGATCAGGGCCACAAGAGCCACATCTCTCCTTCGTCACCGCTATGCTGCCTCACGCTGGTACATTTGTTTGGTTAAATAGAGCTCATGTTTGGCTGTCTTGCGTTCTGTAAAGGTCACGTCCAGACTAGCGGTCACTAAGGCGTCAGCTAGGGATCCTAATAGGAAATGAAGAATAGCACACCCTCCCCCTTCACCACCACCTCTCCCCTACGGCGTTACTGTACAACTGACCTTGACCGTGTTCATCATGATGTGTGTGTGTGTGTGTGTGTGTGTGTGTGTGTGTGTGTGTGTGTGTGTGTGTGTGTGTGTGTCCCTCTGACCTTGATATGCTGCATATGGCCTGACATTTTCTTACTGTGAGCCCCCCTCTACAGAAGCTTAATGAGCAGACCCAGAACACACACACGCACGCACGCACGCACGCACACACACACACACACACACACACACACACACACACACACACACACACATACACACACAGTCGAGTGTACTGTGTACAAATCTTGGCCTCATCTGCTCATCTTGGCCTCACACATCTCACACACACACACATGCATGCACACATACATGCACGCATAGCACAGTACACGTCTTTGCTCTACTGGAATGATTAAGATATATGTGGAAGATGTAAGATAGTGTTTCATGTGCTGCACCTGTACAGTGCTTTTTATGTGGGAATGATTGCATAGTTCATTGATGTTTTGTAAGAAATGGATAATGTTTTTGGACGTGATTCATTTTAGTTTCCAGGAGGCAGGCACGTGCACACATAGACATGAAAGGGGGCTTGAGCCCCTGCCCTTTTATCCGTCTGTAAAAAGTGCCCTCTCCAGACCATGAATGCAGTTTTCACTATGGTGAAAGAAATGCAAATGCCCTCTTTTCATGCCATACATGAAGGCAGCACCCAAGAGAATTGCCTTGTTCAAACTCTCCTGCATCATCTTATGTTAAAAGAATTGCCCTCTCTGTGTAGAAATCCATGCCGTTACGCCACATCTCCAGTATTGCCTTTGTTAGGCTTAGTTTTATGTGGTATCAAGTACTGAAAAATAGTTTCAATATTTTCACCAAAAGGCCCTTTTAGAAATTTCAGCCCCTGCCTCTCTAACATTCTCTGAACGTCCCTGCCAGGAGGTCAAGGCATGTAACATTACAAAAATTATGAGATGTGATAATCATGATATCAAGTACACAATACCACAATACAGCTATTTTCAGCGAAAGCTCGCCCCACAATAACCCAAAACAGAGAAGACACCAGTATTGAGCCCTGGGGGACTACGGTTAAGTGGTTCCAAATGTTCACTTTTTTTCTTTTCTTTTTTATATTTTCTGGGCTGGTTCTGCCTTTATCGATAGATGAACAGTCAACTGACAGGAAATGGGGAGAGAGATGGGGGGGGGGGGGTTGACACGCAGCAAAGGTTGTTGGGATCAGGACTCGAACCCGTGACACACTGTCAGGCTGGAAATTATTTTTCCTTCCTTTCCTCCACAATATAATTTTTTCTTTTTTTAAATCTATACCCTTTTTGCCTAACCTCTGAATGATTCCTTCAAAGTACTGTACTGATTAGAGATGTGAAGTGCATATACATTGGATACAGCATTATGTTGTTATGGGGCCCTAAATGCCAAAGAAAACAGGGAAGCAGAACAGATTGGATAATGTACTAATTCCTTTATCCAATGTCATAGCACTCTTTCATTATACGAAACCATCCTACCGGCTGAGTTGTATCAGCCTCAAGATGCTCCAAACATTTGACAAATCCTCATCAATGCTAGACACGCACGCATGTGTACACACACACACGCAAGCACGCACGCACGCACGCACGCACGCACGCACGCACGAGCGTGCGCGCGCGCACACACACACACACACACACACACACACACACACACACACACACACACACACACACACACACACACACACACACACACTCTCTCTCTCTCTCTCTCTCTCTCTCACTCTCTCTCTCTCTCTCTCTCCTCATCTTGGGCTCACCTAGACTTTCCGGACGATTTGTTTAAGCTTTTAGGTATTACTATTTATTATTTGCAAAGAATTTTTAATTTACGCTTATCTGCTGTCTGTCACCATAAGCCTCTCAAACCAGATTCCCTCTGGTAACAGCCTGTGGGATCTTTATTTTTTTCTTCCCCCTTATAAAGCATGTGTATGCATGCTCACACACACACACACACACGCACGCGCGCGCGCGCACACACGCAAGCACGCACGCACGCACGCACGCACGCACGCACACACACACACACACACACAGAGAGAGTATACATAAAAGATTAATTAGCCGTCTCCAGAAGTGACATGTATTGTTTACCTGAAGGATACTCATCTCCCTGGAGATCCAACAAAGAGGCAGTCAAAAAAGACAGCAAATTAACAGGAAGCAGTTGCAGCGAGAGGGAGAGAGAGAGAGAGAGAGAGAGAGAGAGAGAGAGAGAGAGAGAGAGAGAGAAAGAGAGAGAGAGAGAGAGAGAGAGAGAGAGAGAGAGAGAGAGAGAGAGAATGAGGAGGATGAGATAGAGATGGACAGAAAACGTCAGAAATGCTCACAAAGAGCAGAATAAAGAGCTGGGGTGGGAGAGAATGAGCATGCAGGGGTAGAAAAGATTGGGACTATAAGTGGGATGAGATGGGGGGGGGTGGGGGGGGGGGGGTACGTGGGGGATGACAAGAGCACAAGATGAAGAGATAAAGAAGGGCAGAGAGAAGAGAGGGGGAGATAACATTGTTAGAGGGCCGGTTCAGAGACACAGCAGACAGACAGTAAGGTCCCAGGGCAATGTGAGGCATCATCCTCCCTGCCTTTGTGCTGCCCTCCTGCCACGTCCAAAAGAAACCCCATTGATTGTGGTGTCGGCTGTGCTTAATCCGTACACACGCTAACACAAAGATACAGACGGAGACAGACAGAGATTCTTACAGAATTTGTTTTCGCCCCTTTTCTGTGGTATGTAAAAACAAAAATCCCTCAATCCTCATTGAAAAGAAGAAAATCAAAACATTCTTCTACTCCTTAACGTCTTGTTTTATCGGGCTAATTATTTTTGACATGTATTATTCTGGATGAAGTTGCACAACAGCGTCTTCTAATCTAGGAAAACAATGTGGTGATTAGAGAACTCTTAACCACTTGAACCCAGCGCCTCTATTCTGGGGGGAACAGACTACAGAATAGGGGGGAACATTCACCTAAAATAGCCGATCCAAATGTGGGGAAAATAGTCACCAAAGCAGTGGTAGATATTTTCCTCATTATGGATGTGTTCAAAATGTCTTAAACACCCATGTCACCTTTGTGTGGTACGGCAAGTTCAGACCACATTGCATTTCTGGTTGGTTGCCACTTTGTCTCGTATGGTCTATCTATCTATAAATTCACCAAATCTCTGTCTCTCCCAGAAAAGAATAACCTTATGTCATAGAAATACTATTCCCCCTTAGCTTCCTCGCACCGTGATGGCTGCAATATACAGCTTACACTGTCCTGGTTATAAGCAACAGAGCCTGGCGGAGATATGCGCTCCGCGGAGCAATCTTTTCTAGTTTTGGGTGTGCATTCATACAGTTGGCACATTCATTCCCGCCCACTTTTCTCAAGTATTCAAAGGTCAGCGACTGGTGGGGTCGAAGGGACAGTTGTCACAGCGGTCCCTGACACCGTCCAGGTCCGAATCAAACTGACGAGGGTTGTACAGTACACCACTTAAACACACACAGACCTACATACCTACCTACATACATAACTACATACACAGCCGAACGAAGTATTTGCAACTTGTAACAAGTTTGTTAACAGTACAGGTAGGTAGTACGGTCAAAGATTATGCTAACAGGATAACACAAAAAGCCCCTGGGGCCTTCTTACTCGCGCCAGCAGAGCACGCAAGTACTGCGTTCGGCTGCGTATGTACATATGTATACATATGTCGGTGTCTGAGTTTGTTAAAGCCCGTAGCCCAATCAGGGACCAGCATTTCTGGCAATGTCATCATTAACAGCCAATGAGGGACCAGCATTCCTGGTGATGCCAGTGGTGATGTCACAGGCATCGCCAGTGGTGATGCCAGTAGTGAGCGCACCTCATGGCGATCCATTGTACTCAATTCATCGGTGGGTGTTCCTCACACTTAAACCCTAAATGCCGTACTTAATTGAACAGGGTGTCCCCCATGCAGAGCTCTACACTTGATCGCCACACCCCCCGTCCTCTATACCAAATCTCTTTACCTGTCACAGTCCCACCACTGTGAGCTTGTGATGTCACAGAGTATTGTCAGAGCATGACATCGTCAGTGACATTATCAGGCTTTCTCACCCCCGTGATGTCTCAGTGATGTCCCAAGGGTAGGTGGAAGGACCTAAAAGCAAACTCGCAAACACAGACTATGACATCATTGTCTGACATCACAAGCTCACAGGGGTGGAGAGAGATAGAGACAGTTGGATTGTGTCCCCAGAACCTTTGTCTCTGTCTTTTGAAATAATAATGACTTCTGTTTGGAAAAGATTACAACACGTTGGCAAGAAAGCCATAAAGTTCCAGTTTGTTGCGTCCTACCAGGAACTTGTGTTGGAATGCACCAAGAAATGGCAACCAGACAAGCTGCGGGTGGTATGGACCCGGAGAAACAGGCGCATGTGCTCAAAGCTCCACAGTTGGCAGCCTGGCATCAAGAACCCATACAGAGGCATGGTGGTGTGGCCAGTGCCAGAGAACATTGACATTTTGGTTACATTGTTCAAGGATCGTGATGCGACTGAGTTTGAGAATAAAGACTGGACCTTTGTCATCGAGGGTGAGAGCAAGGGTCATCGTAAGGTGTTGGCATCAGCCGACATAAACCTCAAGCAATTTGCCAGCTCCGCCCACACCCAAACCGACCTGACGCTGAAGCTAAAGCCACTGTCCGTCAAAGTGGTGGAGGCCACGCTCAAACTGTCCCTGCTGTGTGTCTTTGTCCGAGAAGGAAAAGCCACTGATGAGGACATGCAGAGTGTGGCCAGCCTGATGAGCATCAAACCCATGGACATCGGTAGCCTCCATGACTTTAATGAGAGCGACGAGGAGAGGTCAGTCACTTACACCCTGGCCCAAGCAGACAAGGAAATGGCACCCGTTTGCCAGGAAACAACCAAAGTTGGTCTTTACCGTGGTGATGAGTCTCCGCGTGGCAACATCACAGTAGCCAACCAGACAGTCGGGGTGGCCCTGGACTCCAGTCAGGCCATCAAAGAGAGCGAAGCTGAACCAAGAAACATCAGAGGTGATCTGCACAATGTCGTTCCTGATGACGGAGAGAAGAAAGAACAGCTGGTTGAATGTCTTGCTGGTCAGCTGAATGATGTGCCTTCTCCACCCAGGAGCACCCAGAAGCACATCTCTACCATGCACGCCAATGACACACGTGCACAGGCCCCTCCCACTTCTCCAGTGACTAATGGAAAGCCTGCACTAGAGGAGCCAAACAGTGTCATCACCACCTCTCATCCTTCGGAGTCACAGGATGTCACATCTGACCCCGTGACCCCAATGTCTACAGCCATGGTCAGAGCTGTTGGAAAGGATAGTGGGAGTTTAGTTCTGGTGAGCTCCAGCCAATCCCTCCTCCAGTGGTGTCAGGAGGTCACTAAAGGTCACCAGGGGGTGGTAAAGGTCACCAACATCCGCACTTCCTGGTGGAACCGACTGGACCTCTGTGCTATCCTTGACAAGTTGGACCCTTATGACATCAAGCTCAACAACAACAACAACGTGTTTGGCAATGAAGCGTTGGGCATCTCTCGTCTGGAGCCTTCTAACATGGTCCTGTTGTCTGTCCCTGACCAGAGTCTGGCGCATCTGGCTTCGATAGGTCATGATGTTGACATCGTGACTCACCTCAGCCAGATCCGCTTGCACTTTACCAACCGAGAGCTGCGTGTTCTCCAAATACACCACAGCAGCAGCCAAACCAGCTACGGCTTTGCCCTCTTGGGTCCTGCCCTGCCCGTCATAGATGCTGCTGCTTTCTGTATGGCCCAGCTGCAGGAAGGAGCCACAATGAGTCTGAAGGAAGCAGGTAGCAGCTCCCTGGTAGTCCTGCCTCCTAGATCCAAACGCATGGCCAGACGGGAAGGGTCCATAATACCATTCCCTCTCCCAAGGCTGGTTACCAGAGTGTTCAAGTCTGGACTGGGGCAGGTGAAAGGTGAATTGCTGGTGAGGAGGCGGAGGAGGAGAACAAAGCAAGAGGATGAAGGAAACACACTGGCTGATGAAGAGACGGCTCTACCTATCGCAGAGAACACTACTCCAGAACCTCTGGGAGCAGCAGAGTCCCAGTCACCCCACCGGGCAGAGGAGGTAATGTGTCTGCAGGACACCAGTCAGTACGTGCTGAGTGAGCTGGCGGTGTTGGAAACGGAGCAGAAGCGCATCGACAGCCAGGCCACCACAGTGAACAGGCGACTGAGACGCCTCATGGAGACGGGAAGTGACCGCGGCATGGAGGAGGAACTGATTCAGGAGTGGCTCACTCTGGTCAACAAGAAGAACGTCCTGATACGCAGACAGGACCACCTGGAGCTGCTGCAAGAGCAACAGGACCTGGAGAGGAGATTTGAGCTGCTGACCAGAGAACTACGAGCAATGATGGAACACTGGCAGACGACCGCCACTCAGCAGCAGAGAGAACAGCTCCTGCTGCAGGAGCTGGTGTCACTGGTCGACCGACGAGACGAGATCATCAGACAAATCCACGCCAAGGAGAGAGCAGCGGTGGAAGAAGATGAGCGTCTCGCACGAGGTCTGGAGCTGAGCAGGAGAAAGAAGAAAAAAAACAAATGCGTCTTACAGTGAGGGACTTTGATCGTCGACATCCAGAGAAGCCTTTTGGGACACTGGAGGTGTTCGTCCGCGAGGGGGTACAGTCACGGTCCCACTCCTGTCACGGTCCCACCCCTGTGAGTTTGTGATGTCACAGAGTGGCATCATCAGTGACATCATCAGGGTCTCTCACCCCTCAATCATCCGATCTGCCCCAAATTTGAATTACACATTGAGGGGCCTCTAAACAGCGCAGAAGCCAAACGCCGTTTTTCACTCACATACATTGAAGGCATGCATTGGTGTAATCATAGGATGTGACAATGACAATGAAGGACAGGGTGGAACCACAAATGCAAACAGCTTCACTGTCTGTCACACAAACTCTATTTATCCCACAGCTCAGCTGCACCCCACAGCTCAGCTGCACCCCACGACTGAAAGTCCAGCCAGGGAAGGCAACCCAACCTAGCAGAGAGCTGCACTCAGAGGAGTGCACTTTTCTAGTTACACTAGACTTTGGATGTTGCTTTGGTACAGCCGCGGATGGATGGTACAGAGTGACCCATCCTAACTAATAGGAGCAGTCATGTGGATCATTACTTGCGCCAGCAGAGGGCACAAGTACTGCTGTTTCTGTATGTGGTGGTATCTGTGCGTCTGTGTTTACGCCTGTAGCCAATCAGAGAGGGGCTGTCCAAACCGTAGCCAATGAGGGACCAGCATTCTTGGTGACGTCACCATCAACAAGTGTGACCTGATATAAATAACAAGGCGCAAGTTGACACCTCGAAAGAGTGCCAACTTGCCCACCTACATACATACAGTACAGACAGCACCGAACATCACCGATCGCCGTACTTGCACACTCTGCTGGCGCACAAGCAGGCCATACATGGCCATGAGTGCACGAGGAGCAAGTTTGTACCTTAAGAGTGCATTCTAGTTTTAAACTTTCTCTGCTCCTCATCTCATCTCATCCATCAATCCATCCATCTAGTCGAAAACCATTTAGTGTTTTGATTTTCAGGCCTCAAGCTAAAATACCAGGTATAAACAAACAAACAAATAAATGGACAATATTTGATCCACTACTTTATACTGTAGTATCCAATAGCTTATAATATTTTGTTACTCACTAATCATCCTTAGGTTTGTGTAGGCTATGCATGCCAGTACAGTGATCCTGAAGGTGATATGGTTCATTATAAAATGGCTGCTTAATCAAACCTTGGACAACAAATCGCTTTCCCTGACAATATTTTTCTCAGTGATATTATGGTGGTCTTGTGATTTCTTTAATCTTAGAGATTCAAGTGAGAAAAAATAGGTTCATAATAAATAAATAAAAACAGCAGACACCAATTAACCAATCACAGTCCCACTCCCCCCCATGGTTGAATGTCGTGATATAAGTCTGTGATCAGCAATATTGTTGGCATTGAAATCATTTAAGGAACTAACCAGAACCCAGGATTGGAGAAGACATCAAAGAAAGTGAGAATGTCAATCCCAAAGCTGCTAATTCTCTACGGGAGTCAGACGGGTACAGCCGAGGACATTGCTCATTGCATTGGGAGACAGGCACAGAGGAAGCGGCTGCACGTCCGAATTTCACCGCTGGATAGCTACAATGTAGCTGATCTACTCTCCGAGCCTCTGGTTGTTTTTGTGTGTGCCACCTCTGGCCAAGGAGACCCTCCTGACAATATGAACACTTTCTGGAGATTCCTCTTCAGGAAATCTTTGCCTGCTGGCTCTCTGTGTCAGCTAGACTGTGCAGTACTGGGCCTAGGAGACTCTTCCTATCCAAAGTTCAATTTTGTAGCTAAGAAGCTTCATAAGCGCCTAGTGCAGTTGGGTGCCAGCCTGCTGCTGCCAGCTGGACTGGCCGATGATCAGCATGACCTGGGACCAGATGCTGTGATTGACCCATGGCTCAGATCATTTTGGGAGAGACTGTTAGTTCTGTACCCATCTCTTCGACACGTGATTCCGCTCAGAGAAGATGAACCACTCCCTCCAAGGTACATTTTCCACTTCATAGATGATGTAAAAGAAAATCCAGATTCCATGTCTCCAAAGCGACAAATGTTGCCTTCACAAGTCCACCCCTTCCCAGCTAAGATGGTGTCCAGTCGGAGAGTAACAGATGCCTTCCATTTCCAAGACGTGCGGCACATTGAGTTTAACATCACTTGCTCCAACATTGAGTTTGTTGCTGGTGATGTGGTGATGATGCGTCCATATAACACACAAGAAGATGTACAACAATTTTGTCAGTTGCTAAGATTAGATCCAAACACCCAGTTTACTCTGACGGCAACCGACAGTAACACTACAATTCCAGCTAGGTTGCCCCAGCCCTGTACAGTTGACCACCTGGTGAAACATTACTTGGACATTGCTGCTGTACCTCGCCGCTCCTACTTTGAGCTGCTGTCCACTTTTGCCACCAACGGCTTGGAAAAGGAGAAGCTGGTTGAGTTCAGCTCTGCCCAGGGCCAAGATGACCTGCATGACTACTGCACACGGCCACGACGCACTGCCCTAGAAGTGTTGGCGGACTTCCCTCACACAGCGGCAGAACTGAAGGTGGACTACATCCTGGATCTGTTCCCTGAGATCCAGCCACGCTCTTTCTCCATCGCCTCCTCCCTCCTGGCACACCCCAACCGGATCCAGATCTTAGTAGCTGTGGTATGCTACAAAACCATGATGCAGAAACCTCGTAAAGGCCTCTGCTCCGCGTGGTTAGCTTCCCTGGACCCCACACATGGGGAAGTATATGTGCCTTTGTGGGTTAAGAAGGGAACTTTAAGGTTCCCAAGCAAACAGGAGACGCCTGTGATCATGGTTGGGCCTGGAACAGGAGTGGCACCCTTTCGATCAGCCTTGCAAGAGAGAGTAGCTCAGGACAAAACTTCTAATGTGTTGTTCTTTGGCTCTCGCTCCGAGTCCAAGGACTATTTCTTCCACTCAGACTGGCAGGACATGACCAAGGCTGGACAGATTCTGACCTTCTTCACTGCCTTCTCGCGAGACCAGGAGGACAAGATCTATGTGCAGCACCGTGTCAAAGAGCAGGCTGAACTCTTGTGGGACTTGATTGCAAATAGGGGTGGCTGTTTTTACATAGCAGGCCGTGCCAAAGAGATGCCGGCCAGTGTGCGTGAAGCACTGCAAGAGGTGTTTAAGCAAGGAGGAGGTCTCTCCTTGGAAGAGGCCGACCAGATGCTGACCACAATGGAGCAGACGGGCCGACTCCAGAGTGAGACCTGGTCCTGATCACTAGGGAATCACTATGGAATTGAACATTGGAACATTAATAAAAATACATGTTTGACTTTTAGGCTTTGTAAGCAAATTCCAAAGGGTGGACATGACAAATAATTTGATAACTGAAATTTACAAAGACATGATTTCTGATAATGACCAGCACCAATTATCGAAAATAATGTAGTATATGATTAAAACAGGCCATGCATCATGTTGTCCTTATGTTCCTGTAGGCTATGCATGCCAGTATAGTGATCCTGATATGGTTCATTACAAAATGGCTGCTTAATCAAACCTTGGACAACAAAATCTTTCTCTGCTCAGATTAATTTCCCTGACCCTATTTTTCTCAGTGATATTACGGTGGTCTTGTGATTTCTTTAATCTTAGAGATTTAAGTGATTTAAGTTTTTGCACATAGACCATATCTAGGCCAGATGTAGGCCACACTTCAGTTTACTTTAGGGCCTGGACAGTTTTTTAACATGTTATTTCCACCAGTTTGGGAACCGGACCAAGCCAGATGTTGGAGCTTAGCTCTATCCAGGAGCACCATTCAAAAACATCCAGTAATCCTGGTCTCTAGAATAGAGACCAGGATCCTCCCACGCGCTACATAGAGCGGGGAAACTCCCCCTGTCAGGTGACAAGAAGCGCCCTGCTCATACATTGAGGGAAGCATCATTGAGCTCAGTTCAGGCCCTCCCCAGGTTGGTAGAGTAGAGTAGCACCCAGGATTACAGTTAAGGCATCAACCCTGGGTGAACAAATGGGTCACAAATTGTGGGATAAAATAATTGAAAAAAATGAAAATACCTAAATCGATAGCCCTCATCAGTCAGGCTTTTGCATCACACTGTACCAGCAATTCTAACCTATCGCTTGGACATACAGTAGCACCAATAGAATGCTTTACGTGAGGTGTAATGTTTTTAATTGTTTCTGTCCCAGATGCAAAAGATGAGATGAGATATAATATATAATATATATTATTTCACCTCAAAGGTTTGTGAGCACCCATGAGTA
Source organism: Nannobrachium achirus (assembly GCF_963921795.1). NCBI lineage: Eukaryota > Metazoa > Chordata > Actinopteri > Myctophiformes > Myctophidae > Nannobrachium > Nannobrachium achirus. Next base: position 30,233,046 of record NC_137814.1, read on the forward strand.
TTTACATTTTATTTTTTCTCAAAGACTATATTGTAGCAGATGATGAATGTCAGGATATATGACATGCAAGAAAGACGTGGATAGAGACGTGACATGCAACAAAGCAAAGACATGCATACATAGGTTTTCTTCTAGCTTTCTACAGAATGTTTGTGTCCCCTATGGAATACCACTCAATAAAGTATCAACCCATAACAGGCTAATATACAAACCCCAGAGTTGTGTAAAGTTTATTACTTTGTAACACTTGCCAAGAAGGCAGAGGAGACAGATGTGTATAGTCTATTATAGTAGCTGACAGTGCCTATTGATTGGGAGAGCTGGCCGGCGAAGGTGTCAGGAATAGGTGTATTGATCTGTCTCTCAGCACCATTGTCAGAGCTAATCATCTGCTCTGATGGTAACCCTATGAATAGCCACCAATAAACACTGCTGACCTTGAAGAGCATGCAGTGAATGCTGACAATGACAATAAGCCCAGCATCGATGTCAGCAGTGGTGGGAAAAGTACTCAACTGTATTACTTAAAGTAAAAATATCAATACTGCAATGCAGAAATATTATAAATATGTGTGTGTATTGTATTGTATTGTGTACACTTCTGCTTTGGCAATGTAAACGTATGTTTTCTCATGCCAATAAAGCCCTTTGAATTGGAAATTGTGTGTGTGTGTGTGTGTGTGTGTGTGTGTGTGTGTGTGTGTGTGTGTGTGTGTGTGTGTGTGTGTGTGTGTGTGTGTGTGTGTGTGTGTAGTACTGTACTTGAATAAGAGTACAAAAGTATTGGCATCAGAATGTCCTTAAAGTGCCAAAAGTAAAAGTAATCATTATGCCCCATTTCAAGTTTTCAAATATGAAAACATCTTTTGAACATAGCAGATCTACAAGCTCACGATGCACAATAATGCAACACATTGTGAGCTTGTAGAACTGCTATTTTCAAATGGCCGAAATGTATGAAGTGGTTAATGTATGGTTTGTAATGATAATCAAAATGTATAAAGTAACGTAACTAAAGTTCTCAACTAATTGTAGCGGAGTAAAAGTTTGGATCTGAGATGTAGTGGAGTAGAGGTACAAGTATTGGAAATTGGAAATACTCAATGCCTCAAAAGATTTCAGCTGGCTTGACTTTGTCCACAGCCTGGAATAGAAGAAGGGAACTCTATAGTAATTGTTTTATTATTCCATTTTATAAACATAATTGTGTCTGCTTACACTCATCATTTGTCCACAGTCCACACATCCCATCAGAAAGCTCAGAGGGTGCTGGGGGCGTGTTCCCTCATCC